>NC_043968.1:27819566-28052066 GCF_902148855.1 Sphaeramia orbicularis | reverse complement strand
CACTGGCCACACTTTGATCATATCGGTTCTTCCATTTTTCATTCTCTCGATGCTATCCAATATTTGTTCATCTTAACATGGATTTCCTGTTTTCTGCTCTTGTTTGCAGCTGATTGCCATCTTTATTCATTGTCTCCCACCAAGAACATTTTTTCCCTTTGTCATCTCTTGGTGTTTTCCCCTTACATAAAATCCCCTCACCATTACTGCCTCTTAAAAGCCTCATTAGCTCACCAGTACAGAGTAAAAACAATTGGGCTTGGATCACAAACTAAGAATCACATTTTTGCATTAAAAATGTATCTCCTACCTATGTATGCTGACACAACATCTACTGTAGTCTTTCTCAATCTGTTCTTTGCATTAGTTTGGAAATTATGTTGGAGTCATACTGAGATCAGAGCTTTGTCTTCAGAGAATTATTCATGAGCACATTAAAATAACACTGCCATATGTGTCCATCCAAGTGAGACAAGGGTAAATGTGTATACCAGACAAATGCAAGGTAACCGCTCACTCAAGGCAAAGAGATAAAAATAGGACAGAAATGTGAATAAACAGAAAGAAAAAACAAAGGCACGAGTGCAAAAAAAGCACATGGGGGAAGAGGAAATGAAACAAATTACTTCATAAAAAAAGGCTAAAAAGGGCTGTATGTTAGGGTGTATTCAGACCTATTTCATTTGGTCTGCTTAAAAAAGACCAGAGTTTGTTTCCCTGGAAACTCTGGACTTTTTTTTAGGTGTGAATGCAAACATGTGAACTCTGATTCGAATCAAACAAGCGGACTCTGGGCCAGTTCACTTCTAGTGGGAATATGACCAGCCTCGAGCTGAAACAAACCAAGGAACCATGAGCCTTTTTGTGCTTGACAAGTCACTGTAGCCACTGGAAGTAGCAGAGCTGCACAGGTAGTCAGAGCTAACAGCAGCAGCCATGAGCCGTGGACAGACATGGAGCAATGAGAAGACTGAATGTCTCATTGACATTTGGTCAGATGTTCATATTACCAAACTGGCTCCAAATGAGCTGTTCTTGACAGTTAACGTTATTTTGATAAAGTTGTGTCTGTAAAAATAGAATACATATTCCAAAACTGATAACTGCATGTAGGACCTCCATGTTTGTTTTCATCAACACCTGCCGTCTCTGATTCACCCCGCCCCTGACTTTTCTGTCCAATCCTAGCACAGTTTGTCACATGCATGCTTCTGTTTACAAATTTTGGTCCACTAGCAAAAAGTACAATGAGAATGCAATCCGACCCAAATGAAAAAAATAGTCTGTTTTCGATCCGAATGAAATAAATGGACCAAAGGACTTAAAGCCCAGCACATACACACACACACATGGACACATAAATGTACAGTGGGCACTCACAGGGTCTCGCAGGAGGTCCTCTGTGTCTCGCAGAGCGGTTCTAGGCTTCAGCTGCATGTCGTCGCAACATTCGTTGTCGGAGGCAGGTGGCGACTCTGCAAGGTCTGGAAAGTCGTCTCTCGTCCTGGGGCCTCGGAAGCGGATCTTGTCCAGGCGCTTTAGCATGGTCAACACCGCGCACCTGGGCTTTACCTTAACATGGCGGACGGCAACCCTGAAGCAACCAAAAAAAGAAAACCAAGGGTTATTGATATGGCCAACAATTACAACTTTTTTTTATTTGCTCCTTTTCCTCTCAATAAATTGTCTCTAAACTGAGATTTGACAGAGCACAAGAAACTTCATACACGTAAGTCTACTAAACCTCAAACACAGTCAGTGTTTGTAGTCTGCTATACTCTTGAACAGATATAATCTTTATCAGCAACATTTCTTAGAGCCATGAAAGCCACTCCCTTGACAAACCATGAGGTCAGATCTGCTGCCCTCATTTACTGAATTAAAGTCCATAGCAGGAGATATGGCAGTGGTTACAGAGGCTGTGAAGGCTTAATGGTTGTGTTTTGGTATCATAGACTGAGATGTAATGATGACAGATAGTGCAGGGGGCTGCTGGAGCCATCACACAGACTCACCAGAGACAAACTGCTGCAGTGTTTACTCTGCATTCAACAGTAGCCTGACACTGCAGTAAAACTATTCAGAACATGACACAGACCAGAGTTATTGCTACATAAATGCTCACCAAAAGACAGCCACTATTAGCCAACTACAGTCCAACTGTGCCATTGATCATAGTAAGTGTCCTAAAAGGAGCCTGCTTTAAAATACAACAGGTGCTGAACCTGTTAGAGCAGGTAAACACTGACAATACAGGGATGATAATAATAATCTGAATGAGAGCTGCTGACTGAATGAAACAACAGTGAGATTCCCCTGTAGTACAACTCTATTTACGAGTAGGTCACTTATAGTTTGACTGAACACAGTAAGTCAAAAAGTGCCATAACAATCCATCTTCCATCCTCACAACAGTACAAGGAGCCATGGGAAATGTAGTAACTATGACGTGGTTTTTCACTGATGTGATTTGTCATTTGGTTAGAGATTAAATGCAGTATTTGTGATGTAGCCTAATCCTCAGAGATTATTCAGTCTGCTTGACTGGGCGACTAGTTGTAAAACTGCCAAGGTTGAGCAGTCTGACTTTTTTTGTGAATGATTGGCTACAAATGAGCTAACTAAAAACAAAAAATAAAATTGACTTGGACTTGCTTATTCACTCAAACTGAAAGAGACAGCTGAATGGCAACTCAGATGTCTCAACACCTTTTTTAAGTCTGGTTTTAAACATTCTTCTAAGTGGTTAAAGTACCAACAATTCTCTTGACATATTCATGCAAATACAGACACTAATAAAAAACAGGTCGACGGACTAAAGGCAGCAAAAATAATTTATGTATGAACTTAATTTCTGGAAATAAATTTAATTCTTATCTTAACCCACTCATATACACACATAAGTGGAAACTGCAGAGGGGGCTGGTGGGTTGATCTTTCTTCCCTGAAGGGGAAGTGGAAACACCGTGAGCGGCAGGTTAATAAGCACTTCCCTCCTCCTGTCAAGACAACTGTCACAATGAAATCCATTCGCACAATAACTACCTGAACCCACACACAGGCTGCTTGATGCTGCTTCTCAGTGAGTCACTGGTCAGCTCAAACTACCCCAAATTTAGCTGAGACAATAATGACAAGTGAATGCACATTATAACCATTGTAAAACAACTTCAAAAAAGGGCATACTCTTTCAGATAAGCAAAAACAGTTTAGGATGTAAGTGGTAATATTGAAGAAACACAGCCACAATATCTAATTCTATTTAAAGAGTGCAGCAGGCTACTTGTTGCCATGCTACTCCTTGTGTCTTTCCTATGCTGTCTTCCACACTACCTTTTATTTATTTCTTTAACAGTTCTTACTTTTCAGTCCAGAGGCAGTTTCAACCACACAACTGTCTTAAAAAGGAGAACAAAAAATGCAAACAAAGGACAGAAGAAGAGAAAAGAGAAGGAGGAGGCCAGATGGAAAGGGGTTTTAGCTCAAGGTCTGATCACCATGTACGTAACACTGCAGGAATACACACAAACAGCGCTCATGACTCATGTGCTTGGATAAGTACAAACACAAAGACACCTCCATTCAGCTTTACCCAGTCTTCAGTCACTGAAGAAACACCAGCTGGGAGAGAGGCTGGTGCAGTCATAATAGGAAGGCAAAGATATGCGCACACACACACACACGCACACACACACACACACACACACGTGTTGGGCACATAAAACAAAATGACAACAGTGCAACCACACACACGAGGTGATAATGTTTGTTTGCTACTGCGGCGTACATTAGTCAAGGGTGAGTAGCTTTACAAGCCTGGTGTGTATTAGCCTATCACAAGCTTAATATATGAGTGTATGTGTGCACGCGTATGTCTGTCTGAGTAATCTTCTGCTAATGACCTGTAGTAGCTGGAGGTTACTCTAGGCTACATGGGTCACATTCGCTGCATCAGCCAATCACAGTCATTCATGGATGTTATGCTGTTAAAGGCAGACAAGTGCCCTTTGCCCTAGATCAATGTTTCCCTTTATTTAGACTTCATAAAAAACACAAACTGACAATTCTACACTTAATAACTGAACAGACATAAAAAGCACTCTATTAAAATGCACCTCTTAAAAATTAATAGTATGAAGCATAAAAATATGGAAAAATTATTTCCATCGTTATTAAGGTAATGAAGTGTGAACATGATATCTTGCAGATATTCATCTTTCTAGCCAAGAAGCCTCCACTGATCAAAAGCTGAAATTGCAAGAACAGCAAGTGATGTTTTCATGCATTCTTTGTGGTAAACTTGACAATGCATTTTTAATGAATACTATTAGCATAATTACACTGCTTAATAGTTATCAAGACCAAGGTCATACCATTATCGTTGTTATTATTGTTACACACTATACACTCTGTTGTATATGGACATAATGACAAATATGGTGATTTATTAACACCTCAGTTGCATTAACTTAGTGTCACCCCTGATCATATATGAGATGCATGTTAGCTACAAGGAATGGGAGTAGCTCTTTCTACAATTACATCCAGTATATCGCTGATGCCCATCAGCCATGCATGAAAGAGAAAGAGAGGAGAGGGGGCAGTGGAAGCACTCAAATAGCCAAACAGTACAATTCAGTCCAGTGCACTCACACAAGTAGGCCACTTTCTGTGCATGTGTATTTTCTAGGACAGAAGGCTGCAAGGTTTCATTTCAGAACAACACAAAGTTCTGATTATAGGCACTTGTTAAACGGAAATACCACAGTACTAAAGAGTTTCTACTCTGGCTGATAAAAGTCTCATTTCCTTCTACAGGTGCTCTTACTCAGATATGCTGCATAATAAAGAAGGTTGAGCTATTCTGTGCTGCTATTCTCAGCTTCAAGTTGTATAAGACACTGAGGGACAGAGTGTGGGATTGGAGGATTATCTCATCTGTCAGAATTTACCAGAATGTACCGATGAATATCTTCAACTTTGGCTGTTCATTTGACTTTACTGAATTTATAATAAGGAAGACAGTCGACAGATGGTCAGGAGGAAAACATGCCTCTTGTCTGTAATGAAGTGCCAGGTGTCAGTGTAACAGGACAGAAACATTAATCTACTCTGCCTATAGGCAACTCCTGCAGCTCATTTTCAACCGTACTGCCCAGTTATAGTCCAAAGGAGCCCGGTATCAACATGTTAGGTTATATTTCAGTCTGGATGCACATTGTTATTGTAAATGTTCTCATCAAGCAACATCATTACATTTGATGTCAGCCCTGGGGATGACAAGGGCGGAAGGGAGGAAAGTGCGGATATGATGAACTTTAATTAGACCTATTAGTTGCATTCTGCTGTCTGTAGTTGGAGGCTAAACAAGGGACTTGAGGAATATACAAGCCACGTTCCAGTCGACAAATCTGAAGGAAAGGATAGTAAAGAAATGGTATGAACAAGACAACAGCAGTAGCTTTCATCCAGTCCATTAATACAAGCCTGTGGGCACCATGTAGTTGGCTGAACAAAAATAAAAGTTGTGGTATGCATTTTTCAAAACCAACATTCTGTATAGGTTATTCTAACTCTGTGCAGTTGAATGGTACTCTTCAGTGAGTACTTTTGATGGACATTGCATCACCGAAATGCAAGGTCAACAAGCAAAGCACTGGTTTATACTATCATGTCACCTTTGAGCTGATGATCATGATGAGATTATTCTAAAACCATCCCTCTTACCCTGCTGCTACTATTTCATCATGCAGTTATATAAACAAGGATACAAACAATCAATACTTCCTTAACAATGGTCACAATCGACCCCTCTGTTTAATTGGTTGCACAGTAGTGACAGTAGTTATTATATCTCAGTTCAAAGTACAATTAAACCTGAACTCCGTATCATTCGATCAGGACGGGATCAACACAGGACAAGAGATTAAAAACAAGCCCGTTACTCATCTCTAATGACACAACTAGAAAAAGCACATTACAATACACCAGTGTTTTTCAACCTTGGGGTCGGGACCCCACATGGGGTCGCCTGGAATTCAGATATGGTCATCTGAAATTTCTAGTAATTGATAAAAATAAAATTTAAAAAAATAGCGACTAACAAGAAATATACGGTGAGTTGACAGAGACAATCAGAATCCATAATAGACATGACAAACTGTGAAGCTGAAACTGAAGCACTGTGGTACTGTTTATCTGTCAAACGTTCATTGTGGTCAGTTTCAGATGCTGCAGCTCTTTCATAATTCATAGATTGAGTTCTTGTTTGTTCAGTATTAATTGTCAGCCTTGTAAATCCAAGCTGGACTGACTGTACATATCCTGACCAAGGAAAATCAAATTCTCACTTTGTGCAGTAATCTACACCTGGCTTTTCTGCCTCTGTCCATAATAATATACATTATATAGACTTAATGTCATCTAAAATTAAAGTTTATTTGCAACATAGTATAGCAAACTATAGCAGGATCCAAAAAAATATATATTTTTAGCAAAAAAATGTCTTCGCTTGAATGTCTGGGGTCACCAGAAATTCATGATGTTAAAATGGGGTCACGACTCAAAACAGGTAAGGAACCACTGCAATACACGTTTAATATTAGCTAATGTTAGCTAACCTGCTTTTAATTCAGATCCGTTAACCCTGATGTCCCAGCGGCTGTGAACACACCACCGCAGTTTCTTTTATCATTCTCCACTTTCTCCACGGAGACTTTGATGAAACATAATTTGCGGTATGAAGACTTTTACTGTGAGGAAACACCTCCACCAGGGAAGGGAAAGTTCATGTTAAAAGAGTGAACCAAAAGGCCATGGACATAAAAGACAAAGCTAGCTGCATTATTATTCGGGTAAACCGCAGTTACTTTGAAAGGCATATCCGAAAATACGGAGTGGTCCTTAAAGTAGCATTCGTTTAAAAAATTAACCGTTAGACACGATACGCCCAAATGACAGTATTATTATTATTGTTGTCGTGTAGATACGTTTTATTTCAGCTGCAGTTCATGGTTAGGCCCCGAGGTAAGTAGTTTTAATGGTCGGACATGATTTAATCTGGAAAATTATGAACACCGAATGTCATGTCAGTCCTAAATCAGCCGCATTGCATGACCCTGAAGAGGCAGTGAGACGGACGGATGACACGGAACAATCCCGTTTATTTTCACACACCACACACAAGAACAAGTGCTAAACAAGTGTCCTTACCCAGCACGTAA
This sequence comes from Sphaeramia orbicularis, assembly GCF_902148855.1. Taxonomy (NCBI): domain Eukaryota; kingdom Metazoa; phylum Chordata; class Actinopteri; order Kurtiformes; family Apogonidae; genus Sphaeramia; species Sphaeramia orbicularis. Next base: position 28,044,843 of record NC_043968.1, on the reverse strand, counting down.
ATCGTAGCAAAGTTTCATGAACACTGAGATTGGCTTGAGGCTGCTTTATCCGTCAGTACACCTGCTGCTCAGGACGTCCAAATGAACGGCCAGTCTCACGGCAGACCCGTCTCACTGGGTCCATCCATCCAACACCACAGGCTCCGGTTGTTTGGGCTCAACGGCACCTCCAGAGCGGAGCAGCCGACACACACACCGACGACGAAGAGGAGGAGGAGGCGGAGGAGGAGAGGGGAGGAAAAAAGACCAGTTGCGTCCCTCCTCTCCGGGAGAGAGCTGCCCTGTCCAGTTCCGTCGGATACTAGCCTTCCTCCGGCGCTTGTTGATTTCTCACAAACGGCCAGTGAGGGAGCGACGAAGGCCGAGGAAATGTCGTCAGTGTTCGGCGCTGTTTTCTTAAAGGGGCCGCTGACGGTGATGGAGCGGACGGAGGACGGGAGAGGAAACACAGCCGTCTCTCTCTCTCTCTCTCTCTCTCTCTCTCTCTCTCTCTCTCTCTCTCTCTCCCCTCCTTACCACCGCCCTGTGGCTGTCGCTATCATGTAATGCTAAATTATGAAACAGGTGGGTAAACATTTGCGTCATCCTAATGTAAATAAGCATCACTTTAACACAGCCCCAAGATAATTATCTTAAAAAATGATATCACTGCTAATGTGGTGTTCTATGGCACAATAATCTCAGCCCTTTTATATCACCATTAGTACCTTTAACCTTGTATAGTTCACTCACAGAAATACTCTGAAATTCAACATTTCAACCTTAGTGAGTAATTTCTATTGTCATGTAGAAAATCAAGGTCAGTGAAGTTACCATATTTGGTTCCTTGCACGTAAGTGGCAAAAGATAAATGAATCAAAAAAAAAAAAAATATATATATATATATATATATATATATATATATATATATATATATATATATATATAGAGAGAGAGAGAGAGAGAGAGAGAGAGAGAGAGAGAGATAGCAATAGATATATATTAAAAAATACAAGAAAAACACATGTAAGATGCCAAGAACATCACTTTTAGAGCATTACAACAGCATAAGTGCTGATCCAGACCCCTGTCCACATCCACATTCTCCCTTTGAACATCATTCCTTACATTAGTACCATTACTTCATGGTACCTAACAAAGCAGGTACACTCACTGTTCATGCAGAGGTGGACCTTACAGACCCTGTAGACCACATTGGACCTGAGATTGTTGACTCACTGTCCTCACTGGAACTGCTGTGGCTGCCACTATCATGTAATGCTAAATTATGAAACAGGTGGGTAAACATTGGCCTCATTCTAATGTAGATAAGCATCACTTTAACACAACCCCAAGATAATTATCTAAAAAAAAAAAAATGATATCACTGCTAATGTGGTGTTTTATGGCACAATAATCTCAGCCCTTTCATTATTTATATCACCATTAGTACCTTTAACTCTTTATAGTTCACTCATAGAAATACTCTGAAATTCAACATTTCAACCTTAGTGAGTAATTTCTATTGTCATGTAGAAAATCATTATTTGTTTGTAAAGCCTGGAAAAAGCAGCAGATATGTTTGTTTAAATAGGTCAGTATTTTGTCTTGTTTATATACTGTGCCTATTGTCTGGTATTTGATCTTTGTTTTGTATTCATCTTGTCTTATAAGCCCATGTAAGGGCTGAGCATGTCTGTACACAAGATACAATAATAAAAACATTCATTCATTCATTCATTCATTCATTCATTCAAGGTCAGTGAAGTTACCATATTTGGTTCCTTACTCGTAAGTGGTAAAAATAAATGAATCCAAGAAGTATATATATATATATATATATATATATATATATATATATATATATATATATATATATATATATATGTGTGTGTGTGTGTGTGTGTGTGTGTGTGTGTGTTTTTCTTGTGTTTACATATATATATGTGTGTGTTTTCTTGTGTTTACATATAGATAGATAGATAGATAGATAGATAGATAGATAGATAGATAGATAGAGATAGAGATATAGATATATATATGTGTGTGTGTGTGTGTGTGTGTGTGTGTGTGTGTGTGTGTGTGTGTGTGTGTGTAAACACAAGAAAAACACATGTAAGATGCAAAGAACATCACTTTTAGAGCATTACAACAACATAAGTGCATATGCAGACCCCTGTCCACATCCACATTCTCCCTTTGAACATCATTCCTTACATTAGTACCATTACTTCATGGTACCTAACAAAACAGGTCCACTCACTGTTCATGCAGAGGTGGACCTTACAGACCCTGTAGACCACACTGAACCTGAGATTGTTGACTCACTGTCCTCACTGGAACTGTTGATGTCACTGTCTTGTAATGTGTGTGGAAATTACCAAAAAATAGTCACTTGTCTGATAAAGGGCTAACAGCAGCCTAACAAGATTTTCCATCACAAGGAAAACACTGTCAACAATGTGTTGTTTTTTTTTCTATTTTACTTTTGGATGCAGGTCCAAAAATACATTTCACTGCATTGTACAATGTATAACTGTGTGTGACGAATGAACCTTATAATAAACCTCATTAATCATCTTTAATAAAGACTGAGAGATGATACTGCATACTGAGCCTATAAATCCTTCTTAAATCATCATTAGTTTCATTCATATTTGGATAGTGACCCTGTACACCACCACATGAAACAATCAAGGAGATTTATGAGGAATTAGTTTTTGCAGAAGTCTTGTATTGTTTTTAAAGACCTCCACAGTGAAAGACAGACTGAAATCCTGGTGGGTGGTATCCAGGATTATACAGTGCTGCATACCTGCTCCTTCAAGGCTGTCCCAAATTTTATTGGAACACTACTACCTAGTTTTATTTCTGCAAATAGGTTCATTGTCACGTACTTGTAGAGGGGGGAAAAACACAATCCTATACATGTAAAGTAACTGAACTTTGCACTAACCTTTGCATGTTTTCATCAGGTGGTGACGTTCTCCTGGCACTGAAGTCCGTCTTATGCTGACACTATTAATTTCCAGCTGCTGTTACTGCAAATGATGATGTGGTCTTGATGTTACAGATGTCTCCTGCAGTCTTGCCTGTCACTGCACTTACAGGGTGAGTGAGTTCAGCATGAAATGCGCAAGGAAGAAAAAGGGTTTGAAGAGTGAAATGGATAGAAAGTCCAAGAGAGAGAAACGAGAGTCAACTGACTCCTGACCCCTGAGATGAGACCAAAGATTACGGGGATGTAATCACAAGTACTTTGTCTGCTGTCAGACTACCAATGAGGCAAATGAGGATCAGCGTAGTCTTGTCCTCACAAGAGCTTTGGCCTGATTGTCCCACAGCTGCCATGTTGCCACCTCCTCAGCAGCACATTAAACTTACTCTATTACTATCACCTACTGCTTCCATTGAATTGTCTTTTGTCATATTTTACCAAAGTGTGTCTTCATTTCAGTGCAATATGCTGCTTTCTGCATCTTAAAGCTGAGACTGCCAAATCGTGTTTTCCAGGTGTTGTGTCCATAAGTCCATACATGTGCATCTTGCTGTTGCTGAAAATACAATGGCTTACATGTAAAGAAGGAGTTTGTTTCAGTGCATAACTTTAGCTCCACATTTGTTTAAGCAAATGTTTGATGCACGGGGAAATGGGGTTTTCATTCCCAGACCAATCCTTTCTGAAAGTGGATATTTAGAGTGCTACACTATAATAAAAAAATACTTTGCATCAACCAGTGAATTAATCTGTGCACTCTAGTAGAACAAATTATATTTTTACAGTGATGTAACCATTAATGAAACCCACAGGTGCACTACTTTCTTTATTTTTAATATACTTTCAAATTATTGCAGAATTACAGACATACATAAACATAAGCTTTTGTTGTCTTTTATTATTCAAGCCTGTACAACCTAATGAATTCAGTTTTGTCCGACATATAATATCGGGTTTGGTTATTTGGTCCATTTTGAGGTACTAGTAAGACGTGATACTGTGATATTTGACACAGCACTGGTTACTGTGCTTCAGTTGTCACATATACTAAATGTAATCATATCCTTTTGAAACGAAATCCTCCTCTCCTAGTGCTGAGTATGTAAGAGTACTGAGTCTCTCAGGAAGTCAAGTTCTCATTCAAATATTTGATTCAGTTTGAGACTTCTTATGAATCCCTGTTGCATAACCACTGTGAGGGCAGGAAAATAACCACTAAACCTATCCTACATATCCACGTGTGTTTGTGTAAACATACCTGAAATGTGCGTCTATCTTAGTCTTTCAGCCTCTTGAAACGTATTTTAGCAGAAGCCCTGTCTGTGTAAATCTCAGTCTTTAAGTACATTAAACTCCGCCCATCAGGGTATGTGTAGTTATCAGAGATTCAGCTGCACACAGGAACCAAATGTTTTTAGATGGGAATCCCCTTAGTTGTGCTTTACACACTCATATTCATACACACATATAATGAGCTCCTGGCCTGTGATCCTCTTCAGATGTCTTCTAGCAAAAATACTGCTGGTGAGATTTCCCAAATCCTCCCTCTATGCTCATTTAGAAACCCTGTAATAAACCTCTTAATCCCAAACCAGCATTTTCTAGTGGGTTGCACAACCACGCTTGTCTTATGCAACTGCCAGAGCATTCACAGACAATTATAGAACAGTTGGGAGGAAGGAGAGGATGGATGACGAGGCTGGTAATGCAAAACAAATTTGGATAAGATGGCTGATTAAATACTAACATGCTTTCTTTTTGATTTCCTCTCAGAAAATAATACGATATTTCTGAATATATTTAGGCATTGTGAATATTAATTCAATCCAATGCTCAGTGCTGCTTGTATTCCAGTTGGCCTTTCTATTTCAGTTGTAACTTTAACCCCAACTCAACCACTTAACTCATCTAAACTAACCTTAAATTTAACTCTTTACTTACCAAAACCATGACTAAATATAATCTTAACAATATCTGCTCTACATTTTAAAAGAAAGCTATGTGTCTGCAGTGGAGAAAGAGTGCTACTATGTACTTGCATGTATTTGCAAGGCAAACTAGCTACTTCTGCATCAGTGAGTGGGTTTTGGCCAACAGCAAATCCTTCTTTCTAATATAAACACTGTAAAAAAAAACAAAAAACAAAAAAAAAAACAGGTCAATGCCGCATTTTCTGCCTCTAAAAGATAAATTAATATTTTTTTGGACAATATATCCTGATGCTGGCTAAAACAATCACTCCAGGAATCATCCAGTGGAAGGCTCTTAACTATTTGCTTAGTTAAATGCAACTTGTTTTGGTTTGATGGCAAAATAATCAAATAAAATATTGTTTTCATTAAAAAGGTATGAATTTGTAGGGTTTGAGAGATTGTTCATCCTTAATGCATTCTAGAACTTACCTGACAAGTACAGATATGCACAAACACACACACACACACACACACACACACACACCTCATGTTAACTCTATGCACAACTTTACCTTGTTCCCCAGCAGATGGCACAATTGTCTTATTCATGCTCCTCCCTCCTCCCTGATCTGTTTTGTGACTACTCTTCATTCAGGATGCCAAGTGTACCTCTCATACAGCTGAATTATTTAGTTTCCCTGGCTGTGATGGAACAGAGATAAAGGCGAGGGCAGAGGTTCACCAAGATAAAGTCTGAGACTAGTTACATGTGGCTACTCAACTCCTCAGGTTTCAGTTTGGGGGTTTTGTTCTTAATTGAAACAGTGAGTAATTACTGGAGTTGACTTAATGTTAAAACGTTAAAGGCTGTATGTATTCAGATGTGCATGTTATGTAGAATGTTTTGTAGTATTTTTACATGACTGATAAATTCCTCCCTGTGTAAGAGATAAATGTACAAGAAAAAGTATACCAGATATTTGACATAATATTTCATGACTGTGATGGTCAGTCTCACCACTAATAATGCTTTGCTATACTTTTTAGTATTTCTTTGCACTTAATGCCACTTGAATGAATGTCTGGCTTCAGTTGCCATAACAACTAACTGCCCAATGGGCTTCTGAAACCTGACTCTCCGATCTAACCTTTCACTCTGCCAGCTCACAATATCTTACTTGGCAAGTAGAGGTACGCTGTTGTATGTATTTGTGAGATGGATAGTGTCCACCTTCCTCCTGATCAGTGACCTCAGTAAATTTAGCTTATCTCTAACTTCAGGGGATCAAAGTAGGACTTTCTTCCTTATAGTGTTGTAAGTTACTTATATCTTTACTAGTTTGAGCAACATATAGAGGTTTCACAGACTCACCCTCTACCACTCCCAGACTCTTTGATGCACTGCCACCTTGGTGCATCTTTCCTAATCTGGTGCATATGTCTGGAGACAAACTCCTTCAAACATTACATCAAGGGTCTGTGTCAAGTTGGTTTACTGTGGAATGCCAGAGGAAAATACCAGGCCCTAAAGTGGGCTGAGCTGTGGGAGAAAGTATTTATTTTGAAGCAGATAAGAGATTTTTGTAGCAGAGGTAAATAAGAAATTGTTTCATTTGAATAGCTTTAAAAAAGTAAATTCAAATCCAACTTATTACTCTGCCCTCCGAAGGGGAAGTAAGGGGTATTGTTTGTGGTTCGGTTTGTTTGTTTCTGTGTTTGTTAACACTCTAGCAGCAAAACTATTGGCTGAATTCATACCAGATTGGGTTTATAGATTACCAGTGACCCAGAATAGATGTGATTACATTTTGGGAACAGTAGGTCAAAGTTTAAATTTTTTAATTAATTTTTAAAATCTTTTGTTTTTCCCCCATTTACTTATAATGGGCAAAATTTCACTTGTCTGCAGCAGCAAAACTATTGGTTGAATTTATACCAAATTTGGTTTATATATTGCTAGTGACCCAGAATAGACATGGTTACAGTTTGGGAAAAACAGATAAAAGTTCAAATTTTGTATGAATTTTTAAAATCTTTTTTTTCTCCCGTTTACTTATAATGGGCAAAGTTATAAATGTCTATAAAAACATCCTTTTTGTTTCAATTTACTTCAAACTTGGCATATATATATAGAGAGGCAATTGATATGCTGACATCATCACACTCATAGACATGATGACATCAGATGGATCTATGTCAAAATAAACTACAACATGTGCGAGGGGCGGGGTTTTTTGTGCCTGGAACCACTTGTTTAATTAATGACTTTGTAACTTGTTTTATCATCACAGTGAGATGCTTCTGTTTGTGTCATGTTAATCATACGTTGCAAAGGAAACAGGCCAATGGAGACTGTCTAATGTACACTATTCTGAAAATGATCCATCACCAAACATCTAGTGACATGACACATGGTTAACAGTGATAAGAGTCAATAACTGCGTGTTTATTTTGGCCTGTCTTGTCAGAGTTCTCTAGCTGTTCAGAATTCTGTTTGAAAATAAAAAGTAAGAAGAGGTTGTAACATCTCAAATAATAGAAAACTATAGTAGATAGAAATCTCTGTTTGAATATGTGAATTCCTCAACAGAGTTTATAAAGTGACTTATGAAAACTACCAGTAACCATTGTCACTTCAACAATTACAGTGACACAGACTTTAGGCTCAGTGACGCAGTAAAGCAGTCTCTGACATTCATATATAAGCTGCCTAGTACAGATTGTAACTGACCATCAGCTGTCAGGGGGCACTAGACAGGATCTGAGTACAAAACCTTGTATGGACAAGGTTTACATACCATTTTCAGCCCTTTAGATTACACTCCTCTTTGAAAGAAGTCTTTTTTTGGATGTGGTTCAGCTTTTAGTCTATTTATCTGTCTCCCCATCTCTTCTTATCCAAGATTTTTTTTTCTGCTCTAAAATCCTTCCTACTTTATCTTTTAAAACATACAGTATTGAATTCCATTTATGACGATCATAACATTGTCCAAATTCTATGTAAAGAAACAAAATACACCGGTACTGGAGATGATCTGTATCCCCTCAGGAAACACACTGGAGTCTGTCCAATCAAAATGTAGCATTTTGAGAAGAACAATGGGTTTTACATCCAGTTTCATAATTATCTTAATGTAATTCATTGGGCATCATTTAACACATTAGGTAATACTGTTTATTATAGATTATCAAATAAAATAAACACTATAAGACCGGTTAAGCTTTCACACTTCACCTAAAAATGTTCATCTGTTCCAGTTTAAACTCTAATATCTACTTATGTTATTAATAAGATTGATGTTTCATAACACTCCTTTGGATGAAGTTAACCCCTACCTGTCTGGCTTCCAACCAACAGACACACACAAAAACAAGATGTTTAAAAATTCATCATGTCACTTTTAATTTTACAGTCACAATTATTTTTTTCTTTCCAGTGTCTTAAAACCATAAAAAATAAATATACAATATGTTACAAAACATTTCCAGTGTCTTGGATCAGTAAAAAAAAAAGGACATTTATCAACAGCATTGATTACATGAAGGCAAAACACTGGGATCGAACAGTATGGATGGTACAAAGGCATTGAGAGGGTTTGCTTACACTAGCTGCAAAATGCACTGGAGTTGGGAGCATTTAAACATTTAACTGAGTTTTATTTGCAGTGGCGGAAGACTTCGTATTATACAGAGGAGTTCATATTCAACCGCTGTGGATGATTAAGCCATTTGTGAGTGCAATAGAAACTCACACATGCATTTTTAAGTGATCAAGATCTGATTTTGATATAAAACTCAGTTAAAAGTAAACTGACTCCAACTCTCATGAGCATATTTCATAACTTTGGTAACCAGAAGTGTGATGTACTGGACCAACAGGCAGGTTGGACACTGGAAAAGGCTTCAGATTCATAGTGCTCAGACATACTGTGTTTTTAACAGAGGGGGAATTCCTCTCTGTTCCTTATTATTAAGGTTGTTTTCGGCCCACTGTGTTCATGGACTTACATTCTGTGTCACTCAAACACAACAATCTTGGACACACATTACATGTGCGTAGAGCTCCCAGAAAATATCACCTGAAAGTCTGCTTTAGGCTAATACACTTTGTGTGTGAGTGAATGTGTAAGGCCTCAATCCAGATGAAGATCCAAGATGAAGGCACACGTCAGTGGAACTGATCTCAGTCCATTAAACCAGCACAACGAGATTTTTCCCTACTGGAAAACTGCCCCAACAACAACAGGTAAATGCTTTTAGTTCTGAATCAGTTCTGTTTTGTCCTCACTACAGCTGAAATACAAAATAGATCATATCTTCTTCACCTTTAACAATATCTACATGTTAATTACACTCTAAATGCACTGCACTGAGAGGCTGTAGAAGCCTTTCTCTGAGTTAATAAAAAAGAAAAAGAGCACTTGGTGTGACAAAGCACTGTCAGATATTGACAAGCTGTTTATGTCCCAAAGTCAGTGAGGAGAGGTTGTGTTATGGTCACATGCAGCGTTTATAACATCCAGGAAAAGTTTTCCAACATAAACTCCCCAGTGCTTCAAGGGACTTGTAGTTCTTGAAATCATGGACTACAAGTCGGAGTGTACCAGAATGTATTTGAGCCTGGGTTCATGGACAGTGGTTATAAATATTCTCCATGAGGAAAAAGTGTCCGTAAATGTTCTCCAGCTTTGGACAATGATGGGGACCCCTCACAGATCCCTCATATCCCCCACTGAGGAGCACCATTTTAGGGCTTGCACTGCATTCTGGAGAAATTCTTCATCTTCTGACTCTCTGTCCCCATTTCTATTAGCGGTTTTGGCACACATGGCTCCATTGCACCCTCTCATAGTGCAGTCCAACACAGCATTCCCTTTATTATTTCACACATTTTCACTTTTCTTCTCATTTTCTTGTCTCATGCAGTTTTAAGGTCTGCATTTAATACTGCTTGCAACAGAGGAGGGATGGATGGATAGATCAGGCTTGGAGAAAAAGGTTCTCTGTTTTAACCCAATCTTCAGCACCCGTCCATCTTCAGTTTTCTTATATTTCAGTCCTCTCCTCTTGTCTCTAGTCCTCTGGCAGGTTCCTCTTCTCACAACGGCAAGCTGGTCTGCGTTTTCCTAACAGGTCAGATCGAAGTTTCATTACTGCCACTGTTAATGGTAGAAAGAAGAGGGGGGGGGGGTGCAGGGAAAAAGAGAGGGTTGCAAAAAGAAAGAGGGGAAAAGAGTGACATGCAAGGTAAAAACGAATGCAGGGATGCAGGATGTCATCATGCAGTGTTTGAGCTGGATGATCACAGTTATACATGCTAAATTTAACTATGATTCATGCACAGTGGCATTAGTTGACATTATCATCAACCAATTGATGTTGTTTAGTCACACGGTTAAAAAGTTGCATAAAATTCTGAATCATCTTCAAAGTGATTCAGCATTTATTCCTATTTAAGGTTAATGTTACATGCCAGTGCTCTCTAGAGGACTACATACTCTGAGTCAGACTCGTTGCCTCCGTTGACCGTCCCTGACTTCAAGTGCATGGCCACTCCCCCATTGGTCTCCCGGTAAATGGCAGGTGGCGGTACGACGGGAATCTGCGGCCGCGGGGCGATGGGCGGCTTGATGAGGGAGCTGTTGTCGTGGTTTCCAGGGCGACCTCCATCAGACGTCAGCGAGGATGTCCGGGATGTAGGGGTCATGATGTTGACGGAGGAAAGAGGCGAGGAGGCATTATTGTTGTTGGGGGGAGGGGAGGTGATGGTGGGGGAGTTGTAGTCGCTCAGCTTCTCCCTCAGACGGTTCTTCATGTTCTTGTCGGTAAGCGGGGGCGGGTAGCTTATTTTATTCTTTAGGATACCTGAAGCACATATTTACAGTTAACTGAAGAGCAGCTCAGATAAGATTCGTACAGAACTCAGCTCATTTCTTCATGTTGATATTCTCTTACCCTTTCTCTGTTCTGGCTGGTGGTTGCTGTTGCTGTTAGGTAGACTGGGGGGGGCTGTGTCTTTCGCATTACTGGGTGTCTCTTTGTCTCGCTGTGGGAGCGTATCCCTGTCTTTTTCACCAGTGTGATTGAGCTTGTGTTCTGGATGCAGCTCTACGTTCACCTTGGTTTCCACCCTCAGCCGCTCAGCCCCGCCTGGATCCTCGCTGTCACTGGCAGTGGTGGCCTCTGTTGGCCAATAAGGTTTCACATGATTGGACATTGAATCCACTGCCGCAGGGAAAAAAAAAACACACTTACATTAGTTTTAATGAGACCAATCTTTTTCTATTATCTGGATGGATTTCATTTGGAACTAAACCCCCAGTCGTCTCCTCAATAAATCTGGGATTATACGTACTTTTAGGTGTGCTGTGTGCAGGCTGCCTCTCGTTGTTCCACTTTGGCTTGACGTCAATGTCGTCGTCCTCGCTGTCAGAGGAGTGGGAGGAGGCGTAGGAAGAGCTGTTTTCATCAACTGACAGCTCACTGTCTGAGTCAGAGTCTGATTTGGACAAAGAGAGAAGAGTACAGATACATACAGAGAGGTCAGGCTCCATAATTAATAACTTGTGTAAGGTTTGTTAACTCTTTAAAAAATCCTACACTCACCATCTCCCTTTGTGCCATTTCTGTGGAAAAGAGGGCCATCCAAATCAGTGTGTCCTTTAGCTGTTCCTGAAGAGACACTGGGCTTCTGACCGGATTCTTCCCTAAATAAAATAAGGCCAGATAAAAAAAGGAGAGAAAAGAAAGGAAAAGTAGGAAATATAGAGAGCAGAAAAGAGAGAGAGGAATGAGAAAAGCAGAGAAGCAGAGAATGTCATCTAAAATAAATTCAAGTCCAAACTTGAGGTTTGAGAGAGGAGAGAGAATTTTCCTTTGCAACTTCCCTTAACTATGACAAAAAAATAAGGCAAAGGCATTCAGGTGCACCCGCTTCAGGTTAAAGTGATAAAACAGAATAAAACATGTTTCAAAAATGAATAAATGCATGGTAATTCAAGACCTGTTGCTCAATCTTCTCTTTGACTTCCTCTTCTCTCATTCTACCTGTAGGCGTTTATTCCAGGTTGGATCGAGACATTGACTGGAGGCAAAAAAAACCCACTATAGACTGACTTATGCGATGGTTGATCTACGAGAAACTTCTGGAAGCAGCTGAGTGCATGCCAACAGCTGCAAGGAAGAGGCATGTGTATGTGTGTCTGAAAAACACGTCAAAAGGTACAGTCCATTCTCCTGTCCTTCTCTATCCATCTCCACTCGTCCTCGTCTATTTCACCCCCTTCTGCTCCCGTCTCTCTCCTTTTCCCTTCGTGTCTTGTACAGGCATCACGCCACGCTGCTCCCCTCTGGCATTTTTGCTCTCATTGACCCTGATGTCAGCTCATGTTACCAGGATGACAGGTTTATGAGCTGAAGCGTACAGTCAGACCTATCCTTGATTACTCTTTAAAACACCAGGTATATGTAACACCACTCCATTCTCCACTGAAAACATGCCCGTGATGCTGTCAAATGCACAGCTGTACAAGTGCAGATAAGATTAGTCGGAGATAAAATCCAGATAGTGATAGCACTTGTTGCTCAGGTGTTCTATTCTAAAGCTTTTATCACTGTGTTAACATCGTTAGCTTAGCCAGTGATGCAAAATGAAGCAGCAGTGTTAGGAGAGTAAATTTGACCAAAAATATGACGTGGGCAATTAAGTGTTAATCATTCAAGAAGCAACCTTCAACATCTGTCTGCAGTCAATTATTGTTATAAAAAAATCTGCAAACAAATGTGATACTGGAAAAGTAAATAAATCTAGAAAAGCATGCGAAACATTTGACATGTGATTAGTAACATTTCCTGTGAAACTCAAGCCCAGTATTTTACTTTTGTTTTGCATTTCCTATAAAACTATTGCTAAGAAACTCACATGGTGTTTACAAAAGCTAGAAGTTACAAAATGCATGTTGTATATACCAGGTAGACATACAGGATTTGAGGTAATATGTTCACTGAACCACTTAGGAGTAAAATAAAAAAACCTTGAATTTCCTGATTATTTCTATTTATTTATTTATTTATTTATTTATTTATTTATTTATTCAGGGTGTTCCATAAAATTTGACATGATTTCATCACCTAATAATTTGTTTAAAATTTGTTTGCTCTTTCTGCTTAAAAAAGTGTAATCATTTGTATTGTTCTGCTTGCAGGAATAAACATGCCGTTTACTGCAACAGAAAAGGTGTTCTGTGTACTAAAATACACTCAAATTCAGTCAAATGTGAATGCACGACGTGAATTTGTTAGAACATTTCATAAACAAATGCCAATAGGAAAGCAGATTTAGACATGGCATAAGAAGTTTCAAGAGGAAGGCTCAAAAGGACTCCACGACCAAATTGATGTGTGCCGTATCACAAGCATCGCACACATTGAACATCTGTAATAACTTTAGAACATGATAAAATTACCGTCCCCCCAGAATGTTTTGTTTGAAATTTGTAGAATAAAACATTCTATGTCCAAAATAAATCCTATTAAGTATCATTTCTCCTGACCATGTAGTCACTCTGATATGGACATCTCAAATGATGTCATTTTTTTTGGGACACCCTGCATATAACCTCTAAGAGACTGCCATGTGTATCCTCTTTACTAAAACAGATCCTCCAAACAGTCCAATTTTTGTAAAACATGTTTTAGAGAATATTTTGACAATGTGGCCATTTTGGAGGCTGGGTAGTTTTCTCCTGAAAGTGTCCAACAGTTTTCATCTTGTACTAATGAGCCAGACAAAATGGCTGCAGGAGTACCAAATAATCACAGTACTAATCTGTGTTGTGCATTTTGTGCTTCCAGTGTTCTGAAGCTTAAGTATATCACATCAATATTACATTTGGTTAAACAAACTGAAGCAGCAGCCACACTGTATCCTCAAAGTTATGACTTCATTAAATTACCTCATTACCTCTAGTACTATTTAACATTTTTGTATACATTATATAGTAATGTAACACCACATCATAAAATACTTTATAAGTGAAGTTTTACATGAAAATCTTAACAGTTTAAAAACAGAACACATATGACAACAGCAAAAGAGTAGGAATGGACAATGACATTGCTACGTATTGTGTTCCTTTGCATTCATGAAGAGTTGGGAGCTGCCTTTCTTCATGTAACGTGTGTGATTTTGCAACAACCCTGCGCCATGCACTGGCAAATCGCAGCGTGGTTCATGCAAGCAGATGTCAGGCAGCCATTGTGGGGCAGCATACATGTGTGGTAGAAAAGAAATGACCATCACATTTGGAGAAACTCAGCTACTAGCTTGATACAAAAGGGTAAAAAGGGCAGGGTGACCGGGCTTGTGTGTGTGTGTGTGTGTGTGTGTGTGTGTGTATGTGTGTGTATATGGAGTTTAACATGTGTTAGTATGTGAGTCATTTGATGCACCAGTACACATGCAAGGAAGGGGATAAAAACATGTGCAAAATCATAAGAAAGTGCAGAAAACACACACACACGCATTTGTCACCATCATCATCACCATCATGTTATACAGAAGCAGCCATGCAGTCAGTGCTTGTGTTGTACCTGAGTGCATAAGCCAGGTAGCTGCTGCGGCTCTTGGCTGACCTGAGCGTGCTTTCCAGGGAGACGGTGGACTCGCCAACGCCTGAGCGGTACAGGGGTCCGTCTTCTGCATACGTGTTGTTACAATTGAGAGAGCGCTAAGGATGGAGAGATGAAAACACAGAAGGAGAGAAGTGAAAGATATGTGAGAAATATGACTTTGTTTCATGTCTTTACAGAGACTATAGGATAAATATAAGAAAAACTTAAGAACCATAAGTAACATAAGCACATAAACAGACAAAATGTGACGCAATCTGGTGAAATAATGTGGAAATTAGAATCTGTTTACTCACAGTGAGCAAAGACGCTCTTGTGGTGCTGGACTCATCTGGTACACTCTTCTTTCCTGTGAAGACGTTCTTGAGGTTTTTCCTCACCTCTTTGTTGAAGATTACATGGCAGAAGAAGATGAAGACCCCCTGTGAAAAAACCAAGACAGGGAGTGTGTATTATCAACAGGAAAAACCTTTAAATCTGTCTCGAGCAGTCAGTATCTTGTTCAAAATAGTGAAAAGGGTAAACAAGTGGTTCCAGGCACAACAAACCCCGCCCCTCACACATATTGTAGCTTATTTTGGCATTGATCCAGCTGATGTCATCATGTCTATGCATGTGCTGATGTCAGCATCTCAGTTGCCTCTGTATATGTGGCAAGTTTGAAGTAAGCTGAAACAAAATTGATGTTTTTATAGACATTTGAAATGTCGCCCATTATAAGTAAATGGGAGAAGAAAAAAGATTTTAAAAATTCATTAAAAATTTTAACTCTGACTGACTTTTCCAAAAATGTAACCACATCTATTCTGGGTCACTGACAATCTATAAACCCAACTTGGTTTGAATTTAACCAATAGTTTTGCTGATACAGACATTTGAATTTTTGCCCATTAGAAGTAAATTGGGGGGGGGGGGGATTTTAAAATTCATAAAAAATGTTAACTTTGACCTTCTTTTCTCAAAATGTAATTAGACAAACAAACAAATCAAACCAAAAACAATACCCCTTGCCTCCCCTTCGGGGGGTGGGGTGAAAAGGTGGCTCTTTTGTAGTGGCCACTGAGGTTAAATATAAACTGTTACCTGCAGACAGCTGAAACCAGCAAACAGGTAGTGGAAAGTCATTACATCACTGTTGACCGCCATTAGGCCCAGCATCCAAGTAGCACTGATGAGTAGTAGTAGGAGAAAGGCTATACGCAGAGCAGGACTGAAGAAAAACACATACAGTTAGAGCCACTGAATTCCATGTCACTCCTAAATAACAGTATAAATGACATGAGACATGACTGGAAAACATACATAGCTCCAGATTTCTCCATAGCCTTCTGCCTGCGACCACAGGAAGCCTTCGCAGCCAGAATAAAGATGACTATGTTCACCTTAAGAGAAAAGAAAATGGAGGGTGATGGGTATTTATGTCAGTGTAATATTTAGTAATGATAGTTAGTCAATAGTGAGGTCAGTCACATACCAGTACAACCACAAAGATGGGTCCTGCAAAGCTCCAGATGAGTGTGTCATGGACAGACAGCCAACAGAAATATGGATTCCCATAACCCTGAGGGTCAAGACCAACCGCAAGACCTACAAGAATAAAATATAAACAAAGACCGTTACAATTTTTAGTAGTTTGATTAAAATTATCTTTAGGTGTTTCTATGAAACTGGTCCCTAAAAACAGGACATGGGGGTTAAAAATTCTAACCAGATGTAGACAATTGTTATGAAGCAAGTTTGGAAGCACTATGGGTCTATTTTAAAACTAAATATTTACTGAGATAAAAGAGAAACTATTTTTTCACATTTTTATATTACTTTTATACAAAAATCTGCATGTAACATGGCCAAAAGGACACGAAAATTACACGCTACTATTTTTTGGAATTATTTTTTATTCTCTCACAGGTACATTTTGGGAATCAAACTCATTATGCAAGGCAGAGTGTTTCACAAAAATGGCCACTGTTGCAAAACCACTCACAATTTATTTGTGTTTAAATGGGCAGGTTCTGAATGTAACACCAGTGGACACAATGGGTTACACACAAAACCTGGAATGAGACTGAGATTCATGAAAAACCCACATGTCTGGATTAGAAAAACCACTAGGATCAACACATTTAACACAGTGTCTTTATTTATAGTCTATATAAGACCACTTACAGCCATGTGGCCCAGATCAAATCCATTGACACCTAGGTAGTTTTTCCTGTCCCAATGTTAATCCTATTTTTGGCCCCAATATTTTATTATAAATTCATTTATTTTGGGATGGCTCAGAGCAAGAGTATAATTTTTTTTTTTTGCATTTTTCTGAGGTCATCATTAGGTACATCCTGGGGGGAAATACGTCGAAATTTCTCTTTCATTATTGGGTCTAAAAAAGCTTTAAAAGTCCCAGATACCAAAATAAACCCAGTTTCATAGAAGCACCCCTTCATCTTTTCTGGATCTCTTTTCTCTAAAATTCAATGAAGTCTTCCTGGCATTAGACACTGTGCTACCTAAACATGTCAGTACATCACAAAGCCTTTAATACACTGCGTTCATGTTAAAGTAAATCAGTGGAGTTTCAAAGTCAATATGAAGTGAGTGACAGTCTTGAAAAGGTTGTACTAACTAGAGATAACACATGTTGAAGTCGGAGTTCAAAAGAGACAATAAAATGGGTTATGAAAACAAGTAAACCAAGAACAAATCATTTATGAGTTATAGCCTTGCCAAGACAAGCCTTCCCGGAAAATACAACCCCACATATGAATGAGTGTTATATTTGGACTGTAATCAGATGTTTTGGTCTTATTTTGACACACTGTGGACTTGCAAATAAAGGCTGCATTTTTGTTTTCCTGTCATTATGTCTGTCTTTGCCCCTCTGTCTGTAGTTCAATAAGTTTCCCACGAGGATCACAGCCACTTCAGACAAGACAAGTCGCAGCACGAATGCAGCCTGACAATCTGCCACTGCTCTGCGTCTGAGCTCCGCTGTGTGAATGACTGCACGTCTCACCAGTGATAATCGCAGGTATGCCCCAGCCGATGGCGTAGTAAAACCTCATGTGGCCGTGGTTGATGTTCCTCAGCTCGGTCAGCATGCGGTAGATATGCAGCCCCTCCACGAACATCCAGGCAAAGGTGCACATGTAGAAGTAGTGGAGGAGGATGGCTATCACTGTGCACACGAACTGGAGGGAGATAAGAGGATGATGAGATAAGAGGGAAGAAAAACAAAGAGGAAGAGTCCTCTAAGTACTATATGTCTGCATTTTGAAGGATTTTAGATAAGCAAACAGAAAAGAAGCTTTGTTGAATTTCACACTTTTTCCACTCCATCCTAATTTTACAAGCCTGTAGTAGCCAAAATGTTTGGTCATTTGGCAGACAAAAGGCAAATATTCACTTTATTTGGCCTTTAAAATACGTAAATTACTTGCTTTTTGTGCTTTATGTCACTTCAAACTAAATACACTATATGAATAAAAGCATTAGGACACATTAAATTCAGGTGTTTGAGTGTGAACAGATCACTGAGCTATAAAACAATAACAACTGTCATGATATAACTTTCATATTGTGATAAATGTGACCCTAGTGAGGATAAAGCAGGTTCAGAAGAAAACGATGATGAAGACAATTTTAATAAAGTTCTTATTTCACATCTGTAGCATCATAGTCTGGAACAAAATTCTTAAGAGTTTTTTTTTTTTTACTTCTAAAATTTTTCAGCATTATAATTGTTTTGAATGTTCTACATCCATTTCTGAAATATTTGTCACATTCTGACCATAAATAATCATTTTTAACCATCAATTACAGTCTGGTTTCTTCAACTCTCACTGGGAAAGAAAAATCAGCCTTTAAACTTTAAATAAATATTAATTTTATATTTGTAACTATTGACAACAACCGATATGAACATTTTAATCATAATATGATATTTCATATAAACAGAAATGCAAAGTCTTACAAGCTGTAGGTGTAATGTGTGTTAATATTTTTATCCATATAGTGCACAGGTGGGCCAAATCTGGCCCACCAAAGGCTCCAATCTGGCCCGTGGGATGAGTTTGTGAAATGCAAAAATTACACAGAAGATATTAACAATTAAGGATGTTAAAATCATTTTAGGTCAATTCAATCTAAAGTGGAGCAGAAGAGTAAAATACTATAATAATAAACTATACATATTGAAAACCGCAATTTTTTTTCTTTGTTTTAGTGTAAAAACAAAGTAAAATGACACAAAAATGTTGATGTTTACAGACTTTAACAAAAAATGTGAAAAACCTGAACAAGTATGAACAACCTGAAATGTCTTGAGAGGAAAGTGGAATTTTAAAAACATTCTGAAATTTACTAAATGTTTTGTGTATTTGACACTATTAGGCTTTAATCTGTGGTCTTTTTTTATCACTGCATGTTGTGTCTTATTGTTTTCTGCATATTTATGGTATTTGACTAAACTGTGCTATCTTATAATTTAATCATGCTTTAAGATGCAAAGCACTTTGGTCTTCGTTATTTTGTTGTGAAGCGCTATATGAATAAACTTTGAATGATTGATTGATCGATTTGTAGATCCACTGTGATCTTTAAGTTGTGACGCATATGTATAAATGACAAACTAAGGCGTAATATTGTTAAAATTGCACTTATTTTTCTTAAGAATTTTCACGTTGTTCATATTTGTTCATGTTATATTCAGGTACAGTTCGTAGATGTCAACATTTTCATTGCAGAATTGTACTTTTTTTCACTCAAAAACATAAGAAAAACTTTGGCGTTGACATAATTTATCAGTTCATATCCTATTATATATATTATTTTATTGGTCCGGCCCACTTTATATCATATTAGGCTGTATGTGGCCCCTGAACTAAAATGAATTTGACATCCCTGATATAGTGTATAATTGGACTGAAACAACAAGTGTTTTTATAGTTTTAATTATAGATGATAGATGATGTTTGTGAATAACATACTGTATAGCATACTGAATGCATTAATAATTCCACCCATCCCTCGTGCCTTTGTTTCCTTCCCTCCATTTTTCCATGTCTGTGGAATGCAGTGTGTCAGGGAATGTCCCAGCAGCTGAGATACTATACTTTAGTGATGTTGTGTTTTAGGTGAGGAGATCAGAGAGGAGAGGAGAGCAACTACCTTGACAGGGTTATAAATCATCCTGCATATGGCCTTGGGCACACGCTGACAGCATTCCACTATTCTGACACACACCTACACATGCACGTGCCTAAACAGTACACTGTAGATATGTGCACACGCCGCACACATCTATAAATTCTGACTAATAAAAAAAAAAAAGAAAGAAAGAAATCAGCACAAGAACCTGAAGACAGATTAAACTTTTCTTCTCTTGAGCTTGGCTCTGACACTCAAGTGAAATTCATACGAGAGCAGATAACAGTGATTGTTTAGTCAGCCTCTCCATGCCAGTCAAAACACTGTGAGTCACAGCATTTCTACAGAAGACAATACTCAACAAATGGAAGTGCATGTAGATGAACATGCCCCATGTTTATATCCTGGTTTATGTGTCTGAGCTGCCTGCTCATATTTATAGCTGGAGCAGACGAAAAAAATGCAACGAGACAAACATTTCTATTCACCACCCAACAGTTAGTGATGGATTTCATTTTTTTTTTTTTTTTGCACTCAGGGGTTTTTAATTGGCTACAGAGCAATGCAATACTTGCATGTGATACGCAGCTTCAAAACTAAAGCTGAAATGACTTGACTTAACTTGACTTTACTGATTCGGTACATTCCCAAGTTATAGTCAGAGCCAAAATTTCCATCTGGTTGAGTGTTGGAGATTGGTAGTTAGTATGCCCCACAGTGTTAAAGGTGATGCCCTAATGCTCTTATCTTCAGTCTGTAGACACCTGGTTTAGTCAGACTAGTCAGAACTTACGCATTCATTTGAAGAATATAGACTTTTGAAGGCGACAACCCTGACAAATAATCAACATGCTCAAAATTAAGTCCTAAATCTCGTATAAATTTAACCCTAAAAGACCTCAACAGGTACTGACCCCCAAAAGCATCTGCTGATCTAAAATGTTAAATGACTTTTGAACCACTGATTCTATCAATACGTTCAAATACTTCAGGTGAAATGTAGTTTTTCATCGTTTCAGCGGCATTAGATGTGTCTTATTTAGATGTTCAGAGACTCCATACTGAACATGGAAATATAGTCATGTTCTGCAACATTGATTCACCAATAAAACCATGTAGTTTGACAACTGGCAGCAGTTGTAGATACTTGTTTTTATATTCAGTTAATGATGGGTTTTGCTGAAAAAGTCACATTTCTTCAGTTTTCTCTGTTTTGGTACACAGTGTTGCCCACAAACTTGAAGTAATTTCTCACATTTCTCTTCTTATTCCTATTTCTACACATCAGTAACCACCTTTGACCAGGTCCAATTATTACATACTGGGTCCCAGTTACACTTTATCTATGAATAATAAATGACATTGTCACAAGCATTTCATAAGAAGAGGTAAAAATATTTTATTCCAACTTTATGGGCAACAACCATTGAATTCACTCTAAGTTTTTATGAACGTCTACATGATCAGTAAATAGGAAGACAGAGGAAAATACCAGATTTTTCTCTGAAAAATACAAAATATAGAGGACAATGTTATAATATATGGCGATAACTCACTTTAAAGTTAAATGTAGAAAAAAATAATTTCGAAGTCACCACAGAAGGTCAGATCATTAAGGGTTAAGATGCTAACAAACTGGATATTTATCAACAGTTAAAATCTGTCCTTACACCACCAGTTATCAATAAAACATTGGCTTCAAGCTCTTCTCGAGGTGATCTATCTGGAGTGGTCATCAGCCCGTATTAATAATAATGCTAAGCTTAGAATATTGGAGATGTGAAAAAAAAGCTGCAGAAGATGTTAAGACACTGTTGCCATGACTTTTGAGACTCATCTATGGTAACTTTATATGTCTAGTTTGTAATCCTGATTAATACTCTGTTTATTCAGTTATTTTGATTTTTACTTTATTTGTCAGACGCTCAATACCAGACTGTGTGTCCCACAAGGAGGGGAATAAGGGTGAGAAGGGAGGGGGGTCAGAGGGGTATGTTCTGTGTGTAATGTAGGTGTAGCGTACACGTTGTGTCGTGCAATGTTGAATTTGTTTGTTCTTCCAGTGAAAATTAATAACATCAGTTGACTACAAAAAAAAAATCTGTCCTTATGCAGCCCCTTAAAGACCCACATAGTATCAACTTTACTCCTTCTAAAAGCCAGATTTATCCGTCAATTAACAGATTAATGATGTTTTCCGTACCACAGACATGCAAGAGAAATATCAAGTGAAAACTAAGAGGCTGTTTTGGGAAACCTTTGCCAGGGTCTACCGCCCCGAGGCCTGCTTCTGGAGACAGGTACCAGTCACAGCATGTCTCCACTACTGGGCCAGGATGGGGTATGTACGTGTGTGTCTAAATATCCGTGTCAGCAGACATCAAAGAACTTCTACATCGTTTGATCGTACTGTATTTATGAGGGTGGACATGGCCTGTGACCAACTCCAGAGAATATTAACCAAAAAATAAAATAAAAATAAAGGCTATATAACCTATTTAAGGTTATTCTATAGTTTAACAGTCTAAATTTACAGTATTTTAACCCATAAAGACCCAAACAGCCACTGGTGACCAAAATCATTCACTTATATAAAATGGTCAATACCTGTTGATACATTAATCCTATCAATCCATGTAAATAATTTGTGTAAAATGCAGTTTGTCATCTTTTCATGGTCATCAGATATGACCCATTTGGACATTCAGAGGCTCCGTAGTTACCATGGAAACACTGTCATCATTCAACATCAGTCAACATTGATTCACCAGTAAAACCCATGGAGTTGGATCAATGACAGTGGATGGAAACACTTATTTCATGTTCAGTTAATAATAGATTTTGAAGGAAAAAATAATACTTTTCTTCAGTTTTCTCTGTTTTGGATATAGTAACTGTCAACTTTAATCTGAGCTTTAATGAACATTTACATAATCAGTACATTAAATATAGGAAAATACCTAATTTTCACTTATAAATGTAAAATACAGAGTATAATATTAGAGTAAATGGTGATAAATGAGGCAAGAAAGGTTAAAAATAGAGGAAAAATTCATTTGGGAACTGCCACAAAAGCAGCTCTGGGTCTTTATGGGTTAAACTGATTTCAGTCTCTATACCATTGCAGTCTATACCTTTAACCACTTTTAATTAAGCAGTCATCACCACAGCATCAAAACACATAATCTGTCAAATAAAGACAGACTCTCAGGTAGGCCTTGGCCCGTTAAACCCGGTAAAGCCCCTGTCAACGCAGCATTAGATCAGTGCCTGCAGGCTTGATAAATACTGTTGCATGCCTGGCGGTTTTTAATACAGTAAACACCACAGAGCACTTTATACTGCACCATATTCCACCACTGCATTAGCATCAGAAAAGTACCCACTACTGTAGCCTACACCCTGCTTTCATCTAAACGACCAGGATGTAACTCTGCTCTTATTGAATGTTATATGAGCCACTATGCTTTTAAAATTACAAATAATGCAGCACAGGTTGGATGAACAATGATGTATTATTTGTTTCTTGACTCTCATGTGGTGCAGTAATACTGTTCCAAAGGCAGCTACTGGAGCACCGCACAATGACAGGAAACTAATCAGCACTTGTATCTTGTTTGCTATAACAACCAAAAGTGAAAATTAAAAGGCATGTTTATTTAATATGTATATACTGTAGTTAATTTATAAAAAAAAAATGGACAGCAATCTTTGATATGTACAGCAATTTTGTATTTTGTGCATAGTCAGAATTCAGTCTGATATGTGTAGGATTTTTGAGTTACTTATGGGATCTGACAGGAATTCAGGGTAGGTTGAAGGATGGGATAAGGGGGCGGGAGATTATAAATTAAACTTTATCCCGCTCCTTTTCAAATGTTGGACTTTCTTTTATATAATCCTTTTGTTGTTTGGTTTTAATGCTAATTGGAAATAAATAAACAAACAAACAAACAAAAAAAATACCTATGTGCACATTTGCATTCAAACGGTTATTTTTTATTTACAGTTTACATGTTGATGTAGTCTTAAGAATAGCTTTGAGAGTAATTATTGAATCTGCTTCTGTATTTCACATACTTTTCTGGATTCTGATTGTTTACACAGTTATTCTTGATTGGCTATAGTCAGAACTCAGGAAGTGAGTAAGTAGTGGAAATGAAGTGAGTGTATAGACATAGCATCTGAAGTTAGTCTCCTTTAAGCTGATTCTTCCAAGCTAGTATGTTGACTCATGGGGATCCACGGGTTCTAGATGTAGTAGTTTTTATGCTGTTGTGTATTTGTGCATGCTGTACCACATTTGTCCAGCAGTCACCGCCAAAGCATTCTGGCCATAGTAATGTGATTATAAGGCTATTGTATGCCAAAATTACTAATATCTCCCAATATATTAGTCCTATCAACTTGCCGTTTTCGCTAGTCTCTTCCTTAACCAAAAATACATAAGTATGCCAAACTGCAGCAGTCAGCTCTGTACGGATTTTGTGTGAATCCCCGGACACACATATGCATGCACACAGAGGCCACTTGGCTTTTATAATATAGCTAGGAACAACTCACCATCTACACTGAACCCTCACACAACACTTTTACCATTGATTATAGATCTGTTATCTTGATGTCACAATAAAAACTAGGTGATAAGCCTGCATCAGACTAAGAAATGGGCTAGCGTTTAAACCCTGTGGCTGTGTAAAGAATACAAAAACATGTTACACAATGTAAACATATTAATCTGCCTTAATATAGCTTTAGAGGCATTAGCGTTTCCAATTTGGACAGAGCCAAACCCAAGTTACTGTCTTCCATGTCCAGTCTTTACACTAGGGTAGGTTTCATACTTCAGTATGAAGGACTGACACAGACAGATGTGACAGAGGTGACAGTTGATTAAATATAACACTTCACTATGTGGCCAGTGGGACTTGATTCTAAAACAGAACTCAGAGCTGATGCTACTTAACTACAGTGTACTAGAGCTACTATGCATGAAATACGACAGATTATGTTAAGGAGGATTCAGAACTCACTATGTTGTCGGTCTGATTAATGCCCAACAGGAAGACAAGTTCAGAGAAGAAGAGTCCTGCCACCAGGTTTCTGTGGATGGCGTGGAGGTTGGAGCGGAGTCGATGCAAGAGGCACAAAAGGATGAAGGTGATGAGGAGGAGGAACAGTGACACCGAAACCGTGGCGTAGGTAACTATC
This sequence comes from Sphaeramia orbicularis, assembly GCF_902148855.1. Lineage (NCBI taxonomy): Eukaryota > Metazoa > Chordata > Actinopteri > Kurtiformes > Apogonidae > Sphaeramia > Sphaeramia orbicularis. The sequence continues at coordinate 28,019,967 of NC_043968.1, read as the reverse complement.
TTCAGGGGGAGAACATCGCCGTGCTATGGAGAGGGATTAGAGGACGATGAGTGAAAAGTCAAGGAGACAAGTACAGACAATATCAAGCTGCATTAAGTGTTTTCTTCGGTGAAATGACAGAGGTATTACCTCTCTCTTGGAGATATCCATCAGCACAGCAAAGCTGGTCAGGTGGTTACACTGGCAGCTGATGTGGGTGCTGTTCCTATTGAGGAGCTCACAGCCTTTAGAAGACCAGCCACCTGTTCCACCAATCCTAAACATGACACAACAGATGTTAGTGATATACAGAAGGTGTTTAAAGAAGTTCATCTGCATCTGAGCTACTTAACGTTACAACGTGTCTATGCACAGGTCTGTAAAGTGTTGGATGTAGAGGACTCATCACTCACGCAAGGGAGTGGTTCCAAAATACACAGACGGGTTTGGTCCTCTCCTCCGTCTCCAGCAGAGTGTACTCCAGGGTGATGGGGGGGTCCAGGGTGGACGGAAGAGGAGGACCCTCACTGTGCACTGTTGCACTGACTATGGCTGAGTTTATCACTGGGCGGTTGGGGACCCTAAAAACCCACAATAAAACAAGTTCAAGTTTTATAAAGGTTTGTTAACTTTGCAACCATTTGTTCTCAGGCAGATATTTTTAAATTGTCATCTACAATAGACTATATTTATGCACATTTCCTTTCTTTTCCCTATTTCTTTTTCCATATTTTTCCAAATCCACTTGTATTAGTCTTTGGTCCATTTATTTGTGTATTTGGACCCTAATAGTTCATAAAGTTTGAATTTGAACCCTCCAGGTGCTGTAAAGCTATATTTATATTTATTCAGGCAAAAATCCAGTGGATTTCTACAACCCTTTTTATATCCTTCTTAATTTGTTACATCACGACATTTGCACATATTAGGTCAAGACTTCCGACAAAAATTTCTCAGAGTACGACATAATTGTTTATCAGCAGCAGTGGTTGTAGTAAAAACTGAAAATATGTCCAAACTTGTAGCTGATTACCTAAAATGTTCAGTTGTTGGTTGTATTAATGAACACAAGTGGTTGAACAGAATGGAACAACCTGGAGGGGGTGGGGTGTGAAGTAGCTCATTTGCATTTAAAGGGCCAGTGCTCAAAACAATCTTTCTGGTGTCATTACTCAAAAATAGTGTTGAAGATGTTGAAGAAGTTTATGTAGACCACAGGGAAATGTTTTAAAATGAATAATTCCATTTTTTAAAAAAAAGCTAAATATCACTCCTTTAAGTCAATACGTCCTTCTTATCTAGGAAACACATTTTTGGTAACTTGCCTAGATATAAGTTTATAGGCCAATGTGGGCATTCAGAGTTAAATATTTTGACATGTGGTCATATTTAGATACATACTGCCCTGTGATTTAGCGTTAGATGTTTATATAGCTCTGTGATTATGCACACCGTGGTATGCACACTAAAGTTGTGAGGGTTCACACAGAGTGCATTCCTTTCTCACTGTTAAACGTCATTCTCTATTTTTGAGGCTATGCTTTTAAGGATCATAAATTTGACTCAGCTGCATGTTATCATTTAATTTAGCAAAGCATGGGAAAATGGTGATTTCATTCTCCTCTGGTCACTCATAAAAAATGATTATAGGTTAACATAAAATGGTGTTTTCTGATTCAAAGCCCTAAATTTAGTCGATTTATACAGTATAAAGAGACTAATGTAAATGTCGGTACCTGAGACTCCTGCGGTCAGGGTCGTATCTTTCTGGAAGAAGCTTCGCCAGTGACTTGTAGACTATCACCACAGCAACGGGCAGAGGAGGAGGGGGCTCAAGGTGGCGCCGTCTTCTGTCAGATACCGTATGGTCTTCCTCTTGTGGAGGGTCAGTCTGGGCTGCAGGAGCAGGAGTGGGCTCAGCTGAACACAACAGAAGTAGAGCAGAGAGAGAAATAAGCAAAAGACCGTTTTCTATCTGTCCACGCAGCTCAAAAAGGAAATCCTTTCAGCGTCCCTACCTTTGTGGCTTTGAGTGTGGAGGTTGAACTGGGGGAAATGGACGGAAGAGCTGAGCTCTTTAGGGAAAGTCTCCTGGATATCCTGGAAACGAGGGAATGTCGCTCTCTCTGGGTCTGACATATCCAGGTAGTCCACTGTTAGGACTGTGGGATAGATGAACAGGAAGTGGAGGAAAAGACAAAAAGGAAAAGGATAAGGACGGTGGAGAGTATGCCATTATGTTGTCATAATTTTAGCTTCTTTTCTTACTCATGTTGTCGGTGACGACGGTGAAAGGCTTCAGGTAGGTTTTCCTGACGTTCTGTGCCAGTGTGTTGGTGTACTCCTCGAAGTTGTGGAGAAGATGCGCCGTACCCCCCTCTGTCTTCTGGATCTGCTCCCAGTGGTCCTTAGTGTCTGGATCCAGGATGGCACTGCCTGCTCGCACCAAGTTCTAAGACAAAATAGGCAATGTAAAGTCATACCATTGTACAGTACACAAAGTGAATTTGTCATTCATTCATTCCTTTATTCTGAGCGAGTAAGTATTTACAACACAAATGACCTGCATACAACAGTATCTGATAATACAAATACAATCAACAGAATATATGCAGGTACAATATTTCAAACACATTCATTTATGGTCAAAACGGAGGGGGAGGAAGAAAACTTATTTAATCCCACCCCCCTTTCTCATCAAAAACTTAACATATTTTCAAGTATTCACTCCAGTTTTTAAACTTCAAAGCAAGACAATGAACAAATAGGCCTATACCAAATTATAATAAAGTCATTCAACAGTATTTACATAATTTAACCTAAATATGTGTGAAAAACAGAAACAAAGTACATTCAAAGTGGTGTAACCAGGGGTAACAGTTACCCATTAATTTACATAATAATAATAATAATAATAATAATAATAATAATAACAATAATTACAAAGCAGTGATGGTTAAAAAAAAAAAAAAAAAAAACTACAATAGCCCTACTGGTAAAGGAAAGCACATACCAGCAATTATGACCAAAAGGCAATAAAATGGTGGTAAAATGTCTGTGTAGGTCAGTGGTTCCCAACCTTTTTTGGCTCGTGACCCCATTTTAACATCACAAATTTCTGGTGACCCCCGACATTCAAAACAGAGAGTGTTTTTTTTTTTGTTTTTTTGCTAAAATTAATTTGTTTTTGATCATGTAATAGTTTGCTATACTATGTTGCAAATAAATGTTAATTTTAGATGACATTTAGTCTATATAATGTATATTATTATGGACGGAGGCAGAAAAGCCAGGTGTAGATTACTGCACAAAGTGAGGATTTGATTTTCCTTGGTCAGGATATGTACAGTCAGTCCAGCTTGGATTTACAAGGCTGACAATTAATACTGAACAAACAATAACTCAAACTATGAGCTATGAAAGAGCTGCAGCATCTGAAACTGACCACAATGAACATTTAAAGATAAACAGTACCACAGTGCTTCAGTTTCAGACTCACAGTTTGTCATGTCTTTATGTATTGTGATTGTCTCTGTCAACTCAACATATATTTTCTATTAGTAAGGGTTTTTGTTGTTGTTTTTTTTTTTTTTTTTAATCAAAAACTAGAAATTTCAGGTGACCCTATTTGAATTCCAGGTGCCCCCACGTGGGGTCCCGACCCCAAGGTTGAAAAACACTGGTGTGGGTTCTCATTTGCCCAGGTCATCATTCTTCTTGGTAGTTCTTCTCGGTGGTTTAGCTAAACCAGCCCAGTTGAACTGAGAAGAACTACCAAGAAAAATGGTGGTGATGTTAATGAGTAAGTTAAAGATCCATTTGTCCTGGTGGTTTTCTGTCGTACCTCGTTAAACTCTGCGTCCCTGGTGGCGGTGAGGTCAAACCCGGCCTGCTGGCTCTCATATTGCAGCACGCGATTCAGTAGCTGGGCGGCTGTCTTCACATCGTTGCCATAGTATTTCTGGGTGTTGTTGGTGGCGCTGTGAAGCATACGCACAATGGTCTTGGAGCGCTCGGTGTCCATCCTCGATGAGTTACGACGCAGATCCTCATTCTGCAAGAACAAGAAAGAGCAGGTCAAGGCAAGAGAAAACTGAGCAGGCGCGATGTAACAGAACAGAAACTGGTCAAACCTGGGATTAGTAAGACTTTGAGAAGTTCAAGCCTGAAGTATTATGTTCAGGTTCAAACACAATTGGTGCAATTCAGTACTTATATACCACAAACTCTATCAAATTACACTTCGCTGAAAACGTGCTTATAGTCCTACAAGTACAAGTAATTATTATTAACAGGAACCCATTCAAAAACCACAGGAAACCATAAAAAATACAAATAGAGTCTTAAAACTTTACAATTGTGAAAAAAATATTCTATCCCTTTTAGAAAACTAATGTGCCTTGATTTTTACTTATGTACCATTGAAAAGGCTTCATACCACCACCACACTTAAAATTAAATAAATCCTAAGAAAAAGTTTCCAACATTTTAACTAAAAACAACACATTTTTAGTGATTTATTTTTCAGACTACTTACCATTTTCTTAAGATGAGCAAAAGTCACAGTGGTACAGTTGAAGAGCTCCGGGGACAACCAGCCCTTTTCATCACTACAGTGTCGGATGGCAGTGCCTGGAAAGAAATAAAGGAAAACAAAAAAGTTGTATAGTTGAGTTCAGCCTTAATCTTTTAATGTTATATTCGAAATAAACAAACAAGCTGTGTCAGTGTAATATAGAGTCACTTTAAAATATAATATAAACTGGCATGTGGAAAAACATTTAGCATCATAATATTTCCTGTGTGTTATTTTCAGCCGTTAATGTAGGTATGTAATCCGATTTACACAGTATCTATTTATTTCATGCAGAAAAGCTGTTAATACAATTCCACTGAACATTAGGAAAACAGCAGTGGTTTTAAATTAATATTAAAATCATGTGTTCAGTGAAAGGCAGTGAACTCCTCTTTATCAGATTAGGACAGACTTAATCCAAATTCAACGTTCGTTCTAATGGTATTGTTACGATGGAAGGTTTGCCAGTCTAAGCAGTGTTCACAAATAAATTCATTAACGGGTCTGGGGATACAATGAAAGGGTTGTCATGGTGACAGCAGTTACAACGGGGTAACCAGGAAAGTGACGGATTTCTGGGAAAGGGTTGGTCAACTCCAGTCTTTAGTTTACCTCTACTGTTTCTTTCTCTCTCACACACACCATTGGAACAGTGGAGGGGAATGCTAAAGAGAGACTGTGTTTATATGTTGACTAAGAGATTTAAAAACACTGGCATCGATGCAGCTTAATCCAAATACTGAATATTTTAACCTTGAAATACAACCTTGACCTCAGTACTGACCTTTAACATCAATGGACTAAAACTCTTAGACTGCACATTGTTTTGGCCACGCCCACAGATTGATAATAATGTCATATCCGAAAAGTCATGTGATACTCACCGATGGATCCTTTGGGACAGTCCATGGCAGCAGGGCGTCCAAACTTGGTTTTCGGCCACCAGATGCCAGCATCAAACGCTTTGGGACAGCCTTCATACACCACTGTGGAGAGGACAGATGCGTTAAGTTCGTTTGAGCATGTCTGGGTTAATAAATCTCCACGTTGGGACCTGCACACTTCTTGGCTTGTCTGCAACTCTTCATACTTGCACAGTTACATATTACAAGAACTGGAGTCTCAGCGTTTTAATCCTTATGCACTTTTTATGTGCTAAGACATTATAAAATTCACGTTTGACCGAATCAACAGTTTTCAGTCTATATGACACACTATTTTCTCTCTAGCGTCGTTCAGATCGTACTTTCTCCTTTGTCAATGATTTCTATTAAACTCAAATTAAAGGAGGCAGTGACACTAACCACAGACATGCCATTGTGTTTTGTGTGTTTGGTGTACTGCTGACAGATTGGTATGAGGTCTGTCATGGATGGTCACATCTCAGTGACCTGCTAAACACTGCCTCACCCTCCTTGTCTCTTCCCCACCCTCCTCCATCATTTACTTCACTGCCTGCTTAGATTTTCCTCTATTTCATGCAGCATTGTGTTGTCTTTCTCCCAGTGGCACCAATGCTCTTCTTTGTGACTGACTGATTTGCAAATATCAGTGTTACAAATGTCCTTAATCCAAAAGATTTAGGGCCCTAACAACAGTTCTCATACTGTAACACACACTGTTTTCATCCATTAAAAGTCTGACCACGTCTTGAGCCTCTGAGAAGCTTCATATTGGGTCAAAGAGTAAGCACACTGACATTCATTTTGACTTGGGGACTTTGTCGTTTTTGTCTTCTATTCATTCATACTGTATTGTGTGGTTGCAGTCTCACTGCCAAGCTAGCTCTGTAGCCAGACTTGCCTCTTCTGCATGACTGGATGGCGACAAAGACCCAGAGTTAGCTCAACTGCAGCACCAGCAGATGTGAGCGACACTATTTGTCTCCTTTTGACACTTTGTTAATTCATCCGCCCCACTTTGTGATGCAGAACATTTACAGGAATAATACAACAAACTTTTCTAATGAGTTTTTCATTACTGCACTGACACTGTCATGTCATGAATATCTTTCATGAAGTCTTTAATTCATTTAGAAAAAAAACCCCAAAAACCGAACATCACGCTTTTGTTAGACACATCATCCATGTCCCATCCATGAAGTACATATATAAACTTGGTTTTACACTAATGACACTAGGTGATTTCTATCTCGTTGTGAATGTCCAGTGTGTCACTTGCACAGAGAAGACAGAAAAACAAATAGAAATGTCAGTGCAATGCATTGCAAAATATACAGTATGATTATATCTTCCTGAGACCCAGGAAAGTAAACGTTCTGGCCTTTTTTCATTACATAACTGTCTTGATTGGAAACAGCAGAATGCAACAGCTTTTTTCAGATATAACTATTTATTTATGAAATGCCCTTTGCAGGAGAAAGTGTCTTTTTTTTGGCTTTGGGTTTTTTTTTTAAGAAAAAGCTGTGAAACTCTTATCCCCTACAGAAGACAAAAATGCATTACTGAATCTCAAGAGGATATGTAAGAACTGACATACCTTCACATCCAGTGGACGTGACTTCAGCAAAAGGGTTATCACAGCGGTTACACTGACGACCTATGACCCCTCCTTTACACGGGCACTGCCCGGTGACTAGGTCACAGGTCCGTGACTCTGAGCCAACATGGAAACATTCGCAGGGGTAACATCTGTCCTCACCCTCTGGACGGTAGTGGTTTTCCTGCAGAAAGAGGAGAAAAACTCAAATCAGTGGCTATATCAAAAGACATACAGAAGGAAATGTACATAATTTGGTCAATAAACTAAATAAGAATGGTATTTTTGCATATTTATTACCTTGCAGCGACATTCTCCTGTGGTCTTATTGCAGTCTTTATAAAATCCTCTGCTGGTATCACAATTACAGGGTCCACACATGGGATTCCCCCACCATCCATCAGGGCACGGCTTCTTCACTCTGGCATCAAAAACAAAGAAACATTCAGAACAAATGCTCTTTGGAAAACATTTATATTCAGCCTTTAGTGCACCTGTTGTCCTACAGTATAATTCAGGTGTCGCAGCGATGGTTGATCAGGTTTTGACATCTCTGTATCAGCAGGGCTACATCTGATAGCTGACTATCTTCTAAGGTTATCTCTGACTAAACGCTTTTCACCACCCTAAATCTAGAATAAACTTCCTCCACACTTTCAAATCAGTAAATCAACTGTGACTCATTCATCCAAACACACACAGAGTTTCTTTCTCCACAGAAGAAGTGATCTCTGGCACTGCGATGTGATCTGATAGGGGACAAGAAACAGCAGTATGAGGGCAGGAGAGACTAAACACCTATGGTGGTTCAGTCAGGCGTGGAGGGGGAATCCCACATCCTGCTGCAGGCAGGAAGTGATGCGTGTCATAGGGGTCAAGGGTCAAGGGAAAATGAGTGGTTTTCTTTTAGGGCCTGCTAATTCACGTGTGATCTGAGACGATACTGACTGCTCAGGTACATGGCATTTAATTCTTAGTTGTCAGGATGGCCGAGTGGTCTAAGGCGCCAGACTCAAGGATCAGCTCCTTCCTCAGCAAAGAGATTTCTGGTCTCCAAATGGAGGCGTGGGTTCAAATCCCACTCCTGACAAGGCTTTACACAAAACAATATTTCTGCACACTTATTTATGTATGTTCTCTTACTTGTCATATTGATAATATTCGTCTAAAACATATTGTACGTTGTATATTTGGTATATATAAAATTTTCTGTTGTGTAGTATTGAGAATTTCTTTCCTGCTACTTTTTATTATAGTTGGAGCAAAAGTAACACAAAACAATATCCCCTGGGATTAATAAAGTATTATCATTCTGATCCTATTCTGTGAATCCTATATCATAAAAGGTAAGTGGACTCTGTGTGTGTCTCAGGCATCACACAAAATCCGGAAAGAGCTGACTGCTGCAGTTTGGCATACTTATGTATTTGTGGTCAAGGAACAGACTAGCGCAAACGACAAGTTGATAGGACCAATATTTTATAAGATATTAGTAATTTTGGTGTCAAATTTCATGTGCAGAAACAGACATCTCAGCTGAGACGTTATTCAACTGAAAATGCCAGTTAAATTTTCCAAGAAAAGAAAGGAATGAACTGTATCAGCGGTAAGTTTATCTATTACATCTGGAACACGCTAGTTTTATCTTAATTTAACATAATAATTATCAATTCAGGTGTTCTTTGTTAAATCTTAGTGCTTTATCTTCCTCACCAGCAAACACAAACCGTACTGACTAATAAACTGAGTGCTTTACAATATTAGCAACATTACAGTGGGTGCACAAGCCAAAACCAATGGAGATTAGCATGCTTTACCTCAGTTGGAAGCAAAGTCCATTCATAGTCTGATGTATTTTTAACATCAGGTTAGAATATCTTTGAATATATTGAAGGGAATAATAGAACACAAAATAAGGGGTCGTACATGTTTTCACAGTACTGGCCGTAGTAGTTCTGTCCACATTCACAGGTGTAGCCGTGGGAGGAGCTTGGTTTGCGAACACAGGTGGAAACGTGCTCACAGGGGTTGAGTTTACAAGCATCCACACACTCTCTGCCAAAATAACCTGCAGGACAGAGAAGCAGAGAGGTGAGAAGTGAACCAAAACCACAGTGAGACGTATCTAATTTGTGTGTTGGTGTTTATGTGAGCAATTCTTACCTGGGTCACAGACACAGGAGTGCGTGCTCCAGTCGTCGCTGCAGTGACTGTTCTCTGGGCAGATGTTAGAGTCACAGGGGTCAGCAATGTCGCAGCCATCCTCCACACGAATCTTCAGGCCCTGGGCCATGTTCACGTTGGCAACATTGTTGGAAGTTTCACCCATACGCACACCCTGATGAAGACCAAACATTGATGAAAATATTAATTTTGTGAATTTGATATTCATATCAGTGGGTGCACAAGCCAAAACCAATATCAGTCAGATATAATCTTAACACAGGGTTTGTGCAGGTCATTAAAAGCATTAAGAGTCATTAAATAGATTTTGTGAAAATAAAGCCTTAAATGGCATTAAAAAGCATCAAATTCCATGTCCAAAAGCATTAAAAAAAATTAAACACATTTGATGGGAAAAAAGCATTATTATTCACAATTTATTTTGATTATATAAACATTTAATAATTTTGATCGTAAGTATATTGTGAAGATTGACAGGTGGAACCCTTTATTTGGCTATTGTTTATGGCCGACACACAAAGTCACAACACCGGATGCTTGAAATGCAACGTGCTGTGAGCGTGTTCTTGCTGTGGTGAAAGAGCGGAGGGAATATTAGCAAATGTCAGAAAAATGGGAAAATGCAAGTTTCAGCAGAAGTGATTGGAGGAGGAACTATTCAGAACCTGGTTAAAGCCTGTGGATGGTAAACTGTCATAAAACTATATATAAAACTGTATCTGCAGTTGGACATGGGCATTGAATTTGTTTAAAGTGGCATTAAAAAGCATTAAATTAGATTTACTGATACCTGCAGAAACCCTGTAATAGGTGCAAGTTAAATGCCATCACACTGACCTGTATGCAGCCCACAAAACCTTTGATGACATGGTTACCCTCCCCGGGCAAACCGCCAATATGGAGAGCCTGCAGCTTCAACCCTGGAAGGTCGTTACCAATCTCCACTGATTTCTGTGTAAAACAAAAAAAGATAATGTGAAATTAAATCTCCTACCATCTCCATCTGAGTCTTTGCTTACATCTTTATCATTCTGTGATCATTTGCCCTGTACCTTATACATGTCATAGTCCAGGGACACAGTGGCCATGTATTTGATGTCCTTGCCATCTTTAATGCTCCTCAGTTCTACTAGCATGTGATGCCACTCTCCGTCGTTGACCCGAACCTGTGAAAAGCTCAGTGACGCCACCAGCCGCTGTCTCAGTGACACCTCCATACGGACCTGTTGTTCACTCACCTGGGCATTGGGAGAGATGGAAATATGATGACAAAATCTATTACTATTCCTTTTAAAGTATCACAGTAAGGTTGGATGCCGATGTGACATAAATGAAGCATTCTCTTATCAATACTAATAACTGCAACTATGAGTCATCCTATGTCCACAGTGGATCTCACCATGAGGCCGATGGTGGAGGAAGGTCCAGCACTGGCCTGCATCAGGGTCCCGGTGGCCTGTCTGGTGCGGAACATGAGGCCAATGTACCATGGGACAGCGATGGTAATATCCGGTTCAGTCCAGGACACCAGAGCCTGGCCGTCAAAGAACTGAGGTGCCGGCATCACTGGAGAGGAACAAGAAGGTCAGAAAGGTGGTGTGAGATGTATTTGTGATACTGTATAATAATAATAATAATAATAATAATAATAATAATAATAATAATAATAATAATAATAATAATAATAATAATAATAATACATCAATTTTATATAGCGCTTTTCTAAGTACTCAAAGATGCTGTATGTAAGAGCACTGTTGTCATATCCCTTCTACATCAAATCAAATCAAATTTTATTTATATAGTGCCAAATCATAACAAAAGTCATCTCATGACACTTTACATATGGAGCCCGTTGGAACCAGACACTCAAACCAATTTACAGAAACCAAACAGAATCCTCCAGGAGCAAACACTTTTGGCTGGTGACAGTGGAAGGAAAAACTTCCTTTTAACAGACAGAAACCTGGAGCAGACCCTGACTCCTGGAGGATGGACGTCTGCTTTGACCAGTTGGGGTTAAAGAGAGAGGGTAAGGGAAGAGAGAGAGAGAGAGACTGGGGAAGAGGGGGAGAAGGGAGGACATAGGGGGAGACACATGGATGCAGTTGATGTACAGATAACTAAACCATTCATTCATTTTCTGAACCCACTTTTTTAGGGTCACAGGGGTCGCTGGAGCCTATCTCATCTACTTATGGGTGAAGGCGGGGTACACCATGGACATGTCACCAGTTCATCACAGGCAAACAATCACTCTCACATTCCCACCTATGGGCAATTTAGATTAACCTATTAATTATATCAGTGCATGTCTTTGGATGGAGGGAGGAAGCCGGAGTACCCAGAGAGAACCCACGCAGACACGGGGAGAACATGCAAACTCCACACACGAAGGTCCCACCCCCATCGACTGGTGTTGGAATCGAACCCAGGCACTTGTGTGAGGCACGAGTGCTATCCACTGTACCACCGTGTCGCTGAACCAGAACTATCAAAAAGTAGATCAGCTGATGCTGGCACAACCACCAGCAACAAGAACAAATGCCCATGACAGTTAATACTACTACAACAAACACAGGTATTAACAGTGGACATACTAAATATAAGCGCCAACAGTGGATGTACCACTACGGAATCATATTGTTCTGTAGTCATCACTTTCTGTAGGATTTGATGTAAAACCCCTTCTGTATCCAAATCCTGGCAATTAACTCCATCTTTTTAATGTATAAGCAAGAGGATTTATGGGAAAATATGGACTTGATACTAATTTTGCAACACAGAAACCGCATATTATTTCCATGTCTCATATATTTCCAGTGTGTGAGTGGGATTTTCTTTACGGACATATTATCTGATATAATTACCGCTAAAAGGATTACCACAATGTAAACACCCACATTTTAGACACACGCTGTATAAGCTCCTGTCGATGGTTAGACAATGATCAAGAAGCACACGTACGAAAACATCCACCCATACACACAAACTGCGAGGGTCGATCTTTCAGCACAGCATACAGTTAGTATTTCCTTCTGTATAATCTATGGAATAAGCCCTGTATGTTCCCAGGTCCTTGGGGCATGTATTTCAGCTGAAGCATTCACAAATACATGCTCACACACTGTAATTATCAGACAAAGCACATATTTGTTTCTGGTGGAAGGTACAGCGGTTTTAGTCTAACTACTTTGTTTAAGCTTAGTCTTCCATAAAGTTAAAAAAAAAGAGGGAATCAACAAGGCTTAACTCCAGACAAAAGAAACACAAGATGTCTGCTGGTGAGAGTGTGACTCATCAGAGGTTTTAGAAGCTTTAAAGTCAAATTTATCAACCTTATATGTTGACTGTAAACACTTAAACCCACTTGTCTGATACCAGCCAGAAAACTCTAGTTACTTACATTTATGACTCTACTCTGATTTACATTGTTGTAGTTGTTTCTTGTCTCAATAATGATTACAACATTCGATCGGAATTTGATCTGACAAAATTAAAAAAAAAAAAAAAACCGACATACTTTTTCATGTCTGCCCATCTCAGTGATTTTGGCTGCCTTTAAAACATGATAACAAACCTCCTGTTACTCATATTGCAGCAAGGTGTATAAGCCCCAAACCAAATGTGTCAACAAGAATCACAGCAGCCAAGACCTCTTCCACAATGTGCTCTGATCCTGGACCAGTTCAGATACTGGATCTGGGGCCTGGCACTGACTGGGCGGCTACCTCATAGACGAGAGGGCAAGGAGAGGTTTCTACACCTTCACACATTGTTTGGAAAGGCGCCCTGGAGGAGGAAATCAAAGTTCTCCTCTTACGACAGAGGAACCTGAGATTTCTGTTTAGTTTGAGTGTAAACAACAGCAGTGATGACAAGCGCAGAAGAAACTCGCACAAACCTTTCTAGCCCTACGGATTATCTGTAGAAACCATATATACTTGTACACCTGCAGCACAGTGGCATAAGGTGTGATGGATGGAACAGTTACAGGAGTGACAGCGCTGTCTCTTTTATTTCATTCGCTGAGTTTGGGGTTTGATAAATGACTCAGTGTTTGGTCTTTGTCCTAAAAGCTAAAACCTGAGGCTATGTTCTGTGTGTGTGAAGTAACAAACAGCCGCTTCACCGTGACTTTCCATTGTGACTCTGCATGAGTCAGACTGAATCAGGGGAAGTGTTCCTTATCCCATTTGATCTCCCCCACACACTCTATTTCCTGAAAGCCATCGAGACACACAGACACTTTACTGTAAACACACGGGTATACATTCAAGGCAGCAGGCAGATACACGCTCAGTTGACCATAACTAAGAGTGAGAATGCAAACACAGCAAGCGTGAATACACCACAAAAATCTAAATCTTACCAAGAGTATTTTTCTCATTTCTAGTCCAAATATCTCATCACACTTAAAATAAGACATAATCACCTAAAGAGTAACTTTTCAGTGAGATATAAGAACTTATTTTTAGACAATAGATCCTGAAAATCTTATTTCAAGAAATCTTAACAAGATCATTTTCACTTTTTTTGATGCTTAAATTAAGCATAAAAATCTTGATCTTGGGCTGTGGTTGTGCTGCTGGGGGTTGTGTGTGGGGTTGATGGTGTCCTCCCCTCTTTGGGCCCTGTGTGCTGGGCTCCACCCACCCACCCTCCCATAGCCATATTAATTTAAATTGATTCATATAAACTCAAAACAGATAGTAACTGATACAAATACATTGTTACAAATATTAAATTATTTAACTAGTAGTATTGTGACTGCCTCCGCCGCTACCGCTGCCACAATAATTCTAGCAAATTAGGCTACTGGTATTATTAAATATTTTTGTATTATTACAACAATTATTATTTTCCCCCTCACTCCCCCCTCTCTCTTTCTTACTTTCATTTACACCCCCCTCTTCCCCTTTTCCCTATCACCCCTAACCAAGCTATATGGTTTAGTTGCTATTTACATTTATGATCTTTTTCTTTGTTATATGACGTTGTTGTTGTTTGTCAATACTCTGTCATTGTTGTTGTTTTTGGTTTGTTTGTTTGTTTATTTGTTTGAGTTTCCCTTTGTTTATGTGTTGTTGTTGTTTTTCTGTCCACATTGTCTTGTTAACTATCACTAATATAAAAAAATAAAATAAAATAAAATAAAAATCTTGAATTAGGCAAAAAAAATCTCCCAATGGAACAAGTGAAAATTATCTTGGTAAGATTTCTTGAAATAAGATTTTCCAGATCTATTGTCTAAAAATAAGTTCTTATATCTCACTGAAAAGTTACTCTTTAAGTGATTGTCTTATTTTAAGTGTGATGAGATATTTGGGCTAGAAATGAGAAAAATACACTTGGTAAGATTTGGATTTTTGCAGTGTATGTGTGAAGGCAAACTCACACACGTTCTGAATCTCACAAATAATCCTCAGAAATGTAAATCTTCTTAAATACTTGCACACGGCTCCTCTCTTCCTTTAAAAAACACACATTTCATCCTGACACATACAGTTTTGTTATTTTTTTTTTTTTACCTTGTTCACAGTTTTTGCCTCCATATCCTGTTGGACAGTCACAGCTGTAGGTGTTCCACCTGCTACTGCAAACACCTCCGTTCTGACACACATCGTTTGAGCAGAAGTTTTTCTTTGCTGGACAACCTAAACATGGAATCCATAAGGAAGTGAATATTTAAGTGTTTTTAATTCTTTTAGATACAACAGAAACTGACAGCACTGACAAAATCGTACCATTGGAGATAACAAAAGTGCTTGTAGGCTAATGTTTCTAAAACATATAATAAACCATTTGTATTTTTATATAACAGATTTATAAATCTCACAGTAGAAGGAATCTGAAAGGTGTATTCTAATGTGCAGACAGCGTAGAACTGGTAGCTCCAAGAAAAACATTCTTTTTAGCTAATACCCATTCTCATTGACTCATAAGACTTCACATTCCGGCTTAATACTAAATTATGACAACTGAAGCCAAAAAGTACTACATTTTTTTCTTTAACCCATAAGGACCCAGTGTTACTTTTGTGGCAGTTCCCAAAGGAATTTTTTCCATATTTAACCATCCTTAAGTGATTTATCACCATTTATTGTAATATTATCTTCTGTATTTTCAGTTTTTTCAGTGAAAATCAAGAATTTTCTTACATTTAATTTACTGATCATGTAGATGTTCATAAAAGCTCAGAGTAAAGTAGAGGGTAATTATATCAAAAACAAAGAAAAATGAAGAAAAAAAAGACACTACAGAGCCTCTGAACGTCCAAATGGGTCATATCTGACGACCAAGAAAAGATGACAAACTGTATTTTACACCAATTATTTACATGTATTAATAGGATTAATGGATCACCAGGTATTAAACAGTTTAGATCAGTGGATGGTTTAGGTAGATGGTGCATATTTTGGGACTTTATGGGTTAATAAATTAGTTTCACTAATTTAATTCTGAAAGTATTTTGTACAGTTACTCAACTTGTACACTGAAAAAAAAAAAAATGTTTAGAAGCACAAAGTGTCTGAATGATCAGTAAGTGCATTCAGAATAAGTTTTCTAAAAAAAAAAAGTTGACTCATAATTTTGTCGATTTGAAACAACTAAAAAGGATTATTCGATACTGTAAAACTGCATTTAGCCTCAATGTACATGTAAAGCTCTGTAAGAAGTGTTGCATGTCCAACCTGCTGTGGTGCCGTTGTTTGCGATGTAACTGTCCATATCGATGGGTTTACTGTCAATGCTGAGGTTTCTCATGCAGCCTACGAAGTCTCTGTTCCGGACTGGGAAGTCTTCAGGCAGGTTGGGAACCCCACCAAGCAACAGTGGACCTGTCAAGTCCAGGGACCTGCAGAAGACACAGTGAGAAAATAATTAAATAGGGACAACATTCGAAATGCAAAAAAAATGTTCCTTCACTGGAAAAAATCTAAATCTTACCAAGTGTATTTTTCTCATTTCTAGTCAAAATATCTCATCACACTTAAAATAAGACATAATCACCTAAAGAGTAACTTTTCCATGAGATATAAGAACTTATTTTTAGACAACAGATCTTGAAAATTGTATTTCAAGAAATCTTGCCAAGATAATTTTCACTTGTTCCACTGGCAGATTTTTTTGCTTAATTCAAGCAAAAATCACATGTATTTTTTTTTTTTTTTTTTTTTGTAATTGACTTATTTCGAATATGGAAATGATACAAGCTTCCTGATTACTACTAAGTGACTACTTTGCACAATATAATATAGAAACGAAAATTCAAGGAGGCATAAAATAATAATAGACACAAAAAAAGAAAAACTCATATATATTATATATTAATTTTTTTTTTTAAATTGTTTTTAGAGGGGCATTTTTTCCAGTGTTGTTTGATGTACAATATTAAATAATTCTGAAAAAAGACTTTATTAAGGATCCTGATCTTATGGACTGTTGACTGAAAAGTGGGGTTCTGTATCACCTTCAACGCACTGACTTCATCCTGAAAGGGGTGACTGAGGTAACACATCAACCCTCAGCATGACTGACATTTGTGAAATAAGGTTATTGTGTCCAAGCTGTCACAAGGTTCAAGAACAGCACCACTATGACCGAGTCAGGCTGCACATTGGAGGTCACGGAGGAAGCCGCTTACACTCTGAGCTCCTAAGCATTCAACATCAAACACCAGAGGGATTTTTGAGAATTAATGTGATGCAATGCAATGCAAATCCGAACTTGAACGTATGAACTGTGTGCATTTTTGAGTAAATATAGTAGTGGTGGTGCAAGAAAGCAGTGAGAGACAACAAAGTGTAAGAGATACAGCCGGCAGCACAGCCTCTGGAATGGGTTAAAGAATACTGGATTATGAAAAAAAAAAAAAAAATAGTCTGCTACTTGACTGAATCAGGCATGCTACTTCCAAATGTGAAATTCTAATTTCTCCAGCATGTCAGGATTTAGAGTCTGTACAGATTAACACAAATTTTCCAATTCTGTGCCTTTTATAATATACGGACAATCTTAAAATAATACAAGCCAAACAGGTCAAAATGATAATATAAGCCAAACAGTTTACAATTATTATATAAGTAAAAAAGGTTAAAATTTAGTTATAGATATGACGATCAAGCCCAATGAAGAACAAACCGAAATAGCAGAGCCCATCAGTTTGACTAAGAATAATTCAGAAATACCAAAAAATCATGTGAAGGAATGCTTCTCGGATTGAAAAAAAAAGAGTTTGTTTGAGGTGCTCTTTGGAAAAGGGATTCATAAAGTAGATAACAAACAGGATGAAAACTCCAAGGTACTCTCTTTAAGCATTAAAATGCCTTTATTTCCACGGTATGGTCATGTGTAGACTTTAAAAAACACTTCCACACGTTTCGGCTTCATACCTTCATCAGGAAGTCAAACCAAACAGAAGCCTGGAAAACTGTTACTGTTATTTAGTTCAGAAATACACTTGTTCTTGCAGGTTGTGACAGTTTCCCACAGGAACCAACAGCAAGTATGTGGTTTCCATTTCAGAAATATCTGGATACACTTCCTCACCATGTTCATCCCTTACATCACCCAAACTGGGGGTTAGCAAGTCCTCAACTAGCTGATCATAACACGGGGGTACTATATCCCGGAAAACACAGCATTACTTGCACATGTGAATGAATCTGGGGTCCGATGAAAAGTCCTGCTTTCAGTTTTGTGTTGCTTTGGACTGCACCAAATTTGTGTTTCAGGTATTGAAAGCCATCTGAGTTCTGATGAAGACTGGTGTGACATGTCACTAATGGTTATATAATGACGTGTACATAACTCAAAATCCTAATGTACTGGGAAAAATTCTGACTTGAGATTTGGAACCAGCGTACCTGATTTAGTCAACATCAGATATTTTTCTCCCAGTAACAAAATCACTGTTGACAAGTCTAATGATCGATCAGGAATTTAGATGAATGAACTATTAATAATCCCACCAGAGTTTAGTTAAGACATTTTGCTTTACATTCCTAATTCTGTGAATGATAATACAGTTTTAAGAGCACTAAAGGAGAAACCAATTCATGCATTCTACAATATGATAAAGATCTCATTTCTTCGTGTCTGACCGATGATTTGTCTGCCTCTGAATTTACCAGGGGACAAAAGTAATCCATCTATTCATCCACTTTCTATACCCACTTATCCAGTGCATCCCAGCTGACTTCTGACAGAGGCACGGTGGTGTATCACAAGCCTGATGGCACTGATTACACAATTAAGTCTAAAAAACAGAGGAAGGTGAATGGACGGGTTTATACTTAACAAACCGAATAAACTTGATTTAATGAATAACTCAAGAGCTTTGGTAGAATTTATTTTTTACCTCGTTTTTTTTTTTTTTGCATTAAAGGAACTGGACACTGCAAAAAATTTCCTGTCACATATTAGAGTCAAAGTGTAACGTGTTAAGACATTTCCCAAACTTAACCATAAGGCCTTTGCATTAATTTGAGTCGACATGGGTATAATTGTATATTCTATGTGTATACAGAGTAAGAGGATACACCTTTAAAAGTATCTTCTACATGCCTCTGAGCTTCTGTGACCTGTACAACTAGTTCTTAAAAGAATGTAACCTCATTAGCTCTGCTTTGAAGCTGTCTCACTCTGTCCCCACCCTCAGCATACTAAATGTGTCTCAGCTTGCTAGGCTTCCAAAAGAGTCATTAAAAAAAAAAAACCTCTCATGGTACAAAAATAAAAATTAATTAGTCTGTGGTAAACACCCACTAAGTCAGTTTAAGCGGTGCTGAAATGAGATTTTGGCTGTGTGGCAGCAGAAATACCATGAGGATGAACCAGGAGATTAGGAGGAAAGGAAGAGAAGATGGGAGAACCAGAGTTGTGTAATCTGGTGCAATGACGGCAATTTGACCTAGCCCCTCAGGTACGACATATTTGCCCATTAGTCTTGCTACCACAGGATCATAATGTGTGTGTGTGTGTTTTTTTGTGTGTGCGTGTAGGGTGGACTCGAGGGAGTAAAAAAAAGGATGAATCGGACAACATACTTCTTCTGTCCAGTCTGGGTGCCCTGTGCGGCGCAGGAGTAGTTGCCAATTTTGTTTCCAAATCTAATTGCCATAGAGATGTCACAGTCGTCCACGGCAACCACAGCCACCTTTTCTCCAGACGGTCCATGTGGGATGCCCAGGCGCCCGATGTTAGGCTGAAAAATACAACAAAATAACAAATGTAGCCAGTTATTCGTCAGCTTATAAGAGATCATAGTCAATCACGGATGTAAAGACACATTTTTTTGCAGCAACTGACTGAATGCATGCTTTCATTTAAGTCAGTCTGACAAACTCAGCCAGGACAGCAGCTTAGATACTCATTCAGTGTGTGTTAGATGTGCATAAACAATGCAGAGCTGACTTTAACCAACTTGGAGCAGCGATACTCAGGCCTCTGTTGGCTTAAGATGACAAATAACCCTTTGTGCCTGAGCTCACACCTAATGATTACAAAGTAGGCTAATTCCTCCATCAAGGATTTTGGCCGACAAATGTGGATCTGAGAAAATGTGGATCAGCTTAGAAAATCAGGCTACAAAACCGCTTTAGTTTTTATAATATCAGACCTGAGACCGAAGTCCTGTGGAGCTTTTCGGTAACAATAATGGCATTGGAACAGGAAGCAGGTACAAAGTTTTTGAGGGGGTTAATTCTTAAATTTATTTTATAAAAGGGAACAATGAAGCACAAACCACCTATAGCAGTGGTTCCCAACCTTTTTTGTCTCATGACCACATTTTAACATCACACATTTCTGGCGACCCCAGACATTCAAAACAGAGACATTTGTTTTTGCTAAAATTAATTTGTTTGATCGTGCAATAGTTTTCTTTACTATGTTGCAACTAAATGTTAATTTTAGACTATATTTAGTCTATATAATGTATATTATTATGGACAGAGGCAGAAAAACCAGGTGTAGATTACTGCACAAAGTGAGAATTTGATTTTCCTTGGTCAGGATATGTACAGTCAGTCCAGCTTGGATTTACAAGGCTGACAATTAATACTGAACAAACAAGAACTGAAACTATGAATTATGAAAGAGCTGCAGCATCTGAAACTGACCACAATGAACATTTGAAAGATAAACAGTACCACAGTGCTTCAGTTTCAGCTTCACAGTTTGTCATCTCTTTTATCAATCAAATTTTATTTATATCATAACAAAAGTTATCTCATGGCACTTTACATATAGAGCCGGTCGAAACCAGACTCTCAAGCCAATTTACAGAAACCCAACAGAGCCACAACCCAACCCAACAGAACAAATCCTCCAGGAGCAAACACTTGTAACTGGTGACAGTGTTGAGGAAAAACTTCCTTTTAGCAAGCAGTTAATGTATGTGTTTATGGATTGTGATTGTCTCTCTCAACTCACCATACATTTTTTATTAGTAAGTTTTTATTCATTTTGATCAATTACTAGAAATTTCAGACAACTCCATTTGAATTCCAGGCGATCCCACATGGGGTCCCGACCCCCAGGTTGAAAAACACTAACCTACAGGGTGGGGAAGCAAAATTTTACAATATTTTGAGGCAGGGATTGAAAGACAGTGTATGACCAGTTAGTTTATTGAAAGTCATGAGAATTTATTTGCCACAAGAAAATGTACATAATAGAAAATGTTTTTATTCTATGTGTCCTCCTTCTTTCTCAGTAACTGCCTTCACATGCTTCCTGAAACTTGCGCAAGTGTTCCTCAAATATTCAGGTGACAACTTCTCCCATTCTTCTTTAATAGTATCTTCCAGACTTTCTCCTAATAGTTTTGCTCATACTCATTCTCTTCTTTCCATTATAAACAGTCTTTATGGACACTCCAACTATTTTTGAAATCTCCTTTGGTGTGACGAGTGCATTCAGCAAATCACACACTCTTTGACGTTTGCTTTCCTGATTACTCATATGGGCAAAAGTTTCTGAAAAGGTATGGATAATAGTGTTAGGTATGTAGGTATGATTATGACATCAATATATGTTTGGTTTCAAAACAATTGACGAAGTGCCTGCTCAGAAAAAACAACTAAATGTTCATTGTAAATTTTGCTTCCCCACCCTGTATAGGATCAAAGATGTAAAATATTATAAGATATATATATATATATATATATATATATATATATATATATATATATATATATATATATATATATATATTTATTTATTTATTTATTTATTTATTTATTTATTTATTTATTTATTTATTTATTTTTTAAATCATTCAACACTGTATCCTGCATGAAAATGACAGTGCTACATTTGAATTCTTTACCCTAAGTGGCTTACATTAGATCAAAGTGATTAGATGTGTTTTCTGTCTCTCCTGGGAGAGAGGCAAATGTCATGACTGTAAAAACACACAACAATAGGACAACAGATCCCAGATCAGATCACAGAAGTTCTTACATAAACCACCTAGGCTGATTAAGAGTTGACATATTGAGCGATAGTAAGAAAGACTTTCCAGCCACAAAGTATTCATGTCTATACAGCTCTGTGTTTGGAATTATTGGACAAATACCAAATGCATTTTTTGATTTACTGCTGAAGACACAGACATCCAAAAGAGGCATGAAGAGAAAGATAATGTCTGTGTGTGTGTGTGTGTGTGTGTGTGTGTGTGTGTGTGTGTGTGTGTGTGTGTTTGTCTCCTACATAAATAGGATTAGAGTAATGAGATACTGGTGGGGCAGACACACGGCAAACAAAGGAAGATGGAAATAAAGGGTGAAAACAGGGAATGCTGCATAAAAATATCAAGCTGGACTGGCCAGAAATAAGAGACAGAACAGAAGAGACAAAAGAAAAACTGGCAGATTAGCAAAAAATGAGCAGCAGAGCGGTGCTGCGTCTTCTATTTTGGATCAGGTGGGTTCCGGTCTGGGCGTAGTTTCCACCCCTCTGGGAGTTATATTGTAGTTTATCGCTGCCCCTCCATTCAACATGGCCCGTTTCCACTGTTTCCAGTAAAAACATGTTCACACTTTCCACAAAGACAAACGGGGGGTGGGGGGGTAACTAAAACAGCATTATGGCTCTGACGTCACTGCTCTGTTTTCTCCCTATTTCACTCCTAATCTCATTTTAACTGTCTTTTGTTGTCTTTCTTTTGACTGACAATAGAGATGACGGTCTGCAGATGCATCAATTGAGGGTGAAAGTTTAATGCGTGACCTTCTTCATGATTCCTATAAGATATAACCTCAATATGATTTTTTTGTCATTCAAGTTTATAACAATGTTTCCATTAAATACACTACTGCACACAGATACACTACTACACATAAGTGACAAGCATAAGTAAGAAGCAGTTATTGAATAAGACTAAAAGAGAGTAACTAATAAAAAATACAAAAAATCTCCAAACATCAGCATTATGAAAATCATTAGTTCAGTTTTTTTTGTTTTTTTTCCCAAAAAGACAATGCCAATAGAACATGCACATATGTAGGAACTTCCATATAACATTTCCAACATACACTATCATGGTTAGGTCCATTTTAAACAGATTCAATGGTGTAAAATCATATCTATGCATTACTTTATAATGAATAACCTCACTTTGTACATAATAATAAATCCCAGTTATGGAGCACTTTTCATTCGGTGGAATCTCAAAGTCCTACAGAGAGTAGACAGTCCAATAAAAAATAAAATACTAAATCAAAAAAAAAAAGAAAAAAACAAAGTATCATCTTTTGTATCCCTGCCTACATTTCAGATTATATCCAGCCATATATGTTCACTAATCTCACAACTGAAGTACCATTAAAAATATATTCTGAAGCTGTCATATATTGTACTTTGAGTATTTAAGATTTTTTTTTTTAATAAAATGCTGATGCAGAATACAGTGTACTAGATGAGTTTAGAAAATCCTGACAATTCTCCTCACACTGCTTCTCAGTTGCTAACATTTCCAGAATTCTCCTTTATTCATAAGGTTAAACACTTCTTTCAGTTCATGAAACGAGATAAAGAAATACTTTCTATAAAGATCTAAACCTTTCTGTAGCCATTTATTCCAACAAAATGATAACCCCAACAAATAGTAATAACTAGTAAGAACTAATACAAATTATTAGATTATTTTAGATATTTGATCTAGGTTGAGATAGTTTGATTTTGTTATTGTTAATGTGACATTTCTGTATTCATATTAAACAAATCCAAGCATGTTGTCTTCATGTACATGCACATACTGTTTTAAATGCATATGTGTGTCAATAACCTATAATCATCATGTAAGTGGAACATGTGTAGCAATCACAGCCGATAGGAAACCACACCCCTTTCAATGGCAACAAGCCAATCACCGCCCCTCCATCTACAGGTGCTTACATGTCTTAATCCCCTTCAACCTGCCTCCTAAAATCACCATGGTAACCGTAGACATCTGTGTTTCTGTGCAGCCCACGCTTTAACCAGAGGCCTCACACATTTAGGTGAAGTGTTACAAGTTTAATGATTAAAACGGCAAAGCCTCCGGAAGAAATCATCCAGGTGTTATGATTTATTGTTTTGTTATGTAACATGGATTCTGTTCTAACCTGACACAACAGCAGGCTGTGATGAGATGATCAGAAAATATGTCACCGCTGCAACCACATGAGGTAGAAGTTTGCACTTTGTTTAAAGAGGTCAAAAACAACAGATACATTTACAGAATTTCATCGATTTCAAGGATTTTTCTCTATATTATCCAGCAGTGGAATGTTCGCACTGATTTGTCCCTTCTGACCATGGGATGTATTCTAAAAAGAAATGGTTTTATTCATTCCCCTATTATGAATAACCACCTTTTTCAACCATCCATGGATAAAGGCTTCCAGACCTGGCATGATAAGGGCATTCACAGAATCAAAGACCTGTACATAGATAATACATTTGCTAGTTCTGAACAGCTTTCTAAAAAATATTCCTTAAGTAATTCTCATTTTTATCGCTATTTACAAATCAGGGACTTTGTACGAAAGAAATTTGCCAATTTTCCAAATCTACCCCCTCTTTCCGGTTTGGATAATGTCCTAGAGGTCAATACGATGGACAAGGGCAGAGTGTCAATGACTTATGCTCGGATTTTGGAGGCTCTGAGTCAGTCTGTATCTCACCTCCGTGAACAGTGGGAAAGTGACATAGGGATGCCACTCTCAGACAAGGAGTGGGACATGGCACTTCTTAGGGTCCATTCCTCCTCCATTTGTTCACGACATTCCTTAATTCAATTCAAGATTTTACATAGATTGCACTTCTCTAAAGTTAAACTTGCAAAAATATTCCCTGACATAAACCCTATCTGCGACAGATGCAAGCAGGCCTCAGCAACAGTATACCACATGCTATGGACCTGCTCCAAACTGACCCCCTTCTGGAATTCTTTTTTTTTATTTTATTTCCAAGGCATATGGGTGCCGAATTCAGCCATCTCCCCTTACCGCTATTTTTGGTCTCATTTCATGCACAGATCACTCAGTTCCTTCAGCTAACCTACAAAAAGTTGTGGCCTTTGCATCTTAACTAGCTAGACGTACTATTCTCTTCAAATGGAAGGACTCATCACCTCCAACACACGATCAATGGATTAGAGACATCATGCTTAATATAAAGTTAGAAAAAATTAGGTGCACCCTAAATAACTCTATCAATAAATTTTACAAAATATGGGAGCCTCTTTTACACTGCGTGAATATGTTGCCTGGCCTGGAACTTTAAAAACATTTTAGGTGTTTATATTGTTATTGATCTGTTTTGTTTATTTATTTTCTCTCCTCCTTTAATGGTACCAAAATGCACTGTCTTGACTGTCTTTATGCGTGTCTTGTTTGTATTGCCTTTTTTTTGTTTTGTTTTGTTTTGCCTTGGGTTCTATTTGTTTATCATGTCCAGTGTCAATCTCTGTACTATGAATACATTGCTTGAAATTATAAATGTCATACTTGTGAAATGAAAAGTTTTATAACTGTTGAAAAGTTCTATAAATAAAGTTTAAAAAACAAAAAAAAAAGGAATGGTTTTGTTACAATGAAGCCTGCAGCCTGACGTATTCAGACAATGACCTCCTCAGCATAAACATCCAACATGTTCAGAAGAAAGTCAACAGTGGCAAAGGAAAAAGGAAACTCAAAGGAGGAAAGAGGACAAGACAAATAAAGCCACAGTTGTTTTCAACCAGCTCAACCTAATTCCCAACTGAAACACAAGAAAAATGATAACTGTAATTTGATTGGATTACTCTCCTCACTTGTGTATTGCTTGTGACCAAATTCCTCAAATATCTGATCAAGCAGCAAAAACATTTGTCACTCATGATGTCTACTTCATGTGCTGCTTTTTATATCACACACAAATTCTTTCTCAAACTAGTAAGAAAAATAAAAACAACAGCAGGTGTCAAAAGTGTGACCATATAAAAGGTTGTAAAAGACAACACAAGAGAAAATCACTCAGCAGAGCATGATCATATCGACTGTTATTGTTCACTCAAGCAAAGAACAAGAGATGAGATAAACACAAGAGGACAGGAAGTAAAACAAGAAAGAAAGAGTGACAGACCCAGATATCACACATAATAGACCCATATACTACCATCAAAGCATGCAGCTGCTACATACGCTCATAAATCATAGGCTGGCACACACATGCATGTGCACATGTATGCAGTGTATGTGTGTGTGTAACATGTAGGGGATATAGGAGCATTAACCAGCTGTTAGTTCATACAATACACTAACTGGTCTGGACAAGCACACAATACACACACACACTTTCACACGAATGAGTGAATCATGTAATGATTACAACTACACTGAGCCCTCATGACATTACAATACACCATTTATCAACTCTAACAAGAGCTCCACACACACCAGTCACTTTATGAGGTACACCATTCAACAGGTTGCTAACACAAATATCTAATGGGACGATCACATAGCAGCAACTTAGTACATTTAGGTATGTAGACGAGGTCAAAAGTACGGTGCATGATCCAAACAGGGCATCAGGATGAAGAAGAAAGGGGATTTAAGGTCTGAGTCGGTCTGAATATTTCAGAAACTCCTGCACCGCAAAAAAGATTGTCTAAAAACAAGATAAAAAACACTAAATCTGAGGAAAAAGGTACTCAAAACAAGTGAAATATCTGTCCATGCAGCAAAAGAATTTCACCTGATAAGATTTCTTGAATTAAGACTGTTCAATCTAGAAATAAGTTTACAGATGTACTGTATGAACACTTAAAATAAGAAATTAACTCTTAAAACAAGATAAATTATAAGACACTTCTAAATCAAAGTTGTTTTCTTTTATCTTGGTAAGAACCAAATAATTTTATTTATTTATTACTTTATTTTATTATTGTTTTATTATTTTTCATTTTATTATTATTTGATTTATTTTATTAATTTAATTTGTGATCTACTTTGATTTTTACACATAACAATTTTTAAGATTTCCAGGTGTCTGAAAAAAAGAAAACATCAATTAGACTAAACTGCAATTCCCTGGATGTAAATGTGTTGTTGATGCCAAAGGCCAGAGGATAATGGCTAGGCTGGTTGCAGCTGACAGAAAGGGAACAGTAACTCAAATAACCCATGGTTGCAACTTGGTATGGAGAAGAACATGCTCAAGACATCAAACCTTGAAGCAGCAGCATATACAGTCACTGGCCACTTTATTAAGTACACTTGGCATTAGCAACAAGTACCTAATAAAGTGGTCAGTGCATAAAGAATATTTGCAAGCAATACTACAAAACCACATGAAACCATCCAAATATGAACTATGTTTGGCTCCATATATATATACTTAAAATCTCTTTTTTAAGAATGTCCTAGCCAAGACAGCAGCAGCAGAAATTACACAAAATAGAAATCACAGCCATATATCCACACTAAAAATATACATAAAACACAATAAAAGTCAGTTCTATAACCATACATAAATCACTAAACTAATAACACACATACAAAACACCATCAATAGTTTAAAAGGTACTAAAAGTACACAACAATGTCCCTTATCACAAAGCAGAATCTGATTCAACCAGATAAAAAACATCTGCATCCAGATTTATCCTTTTCCCAGTGATTTAGAAAGACTTTGAATGTATTTAAAGGGACCAGTTCCTTCAGTTTAATCTCCTTCTGTGAGTTGTTCCAGGCAGTGGGATCCTAGTTATTTAAGACATTCCAACAGATGTAGACCAGCAAATATGAAGGAAGCAGACCTAAAATACATTTATAGATAAAAGAACACATACCATTTTTTTTTTTACCATAAAAGAACACCAGTCGTTTAGTCTGCATGTAAAAAGATCTGTCTGTCCAACTCAAGTGTATAAAAGACAATGACAATTCCAAGCTCTGAGGCCTGTAATAAACCTCAGAGCACTGTGATAAACAGGATCAAGAGCTTTTAAACACTGAGATGATGAATTCATATAAATAATATCCTCAAAATCAAGTATAAACATAAAAATGTCAGCAATAAGTCTCTTCTTAGCCTTAAAAGAAAGGTAAGATTTTATCCTGAAATAAAAACCCAATTTTAGTTTCAGTCTCATTACAAGTTGCTGTATGTGAGGGGTGAAAGACAGTGAGTCATCAATGAAAATACCGACATATCAGTACTCAGACACACACTCAAATTGATGTTTTGATTTGATATTTAAAGTAAAAAGTACCTAAACTGAAAAGGGCCTGTGTGTGTTTGTGCATTCATGTGATTGTATTACATAAATGTCTGTGCTTCAGTTCCGCTGAACATCTATACAACACAAGGCATGCCACAGAAGGAAGTGAAAACAAATTAAATGAAAAGTACTGTGATGTATAGAGCCATGGTGATATGGAATGCTCTGCTGGGATGAACCATTCCAGAAAATAACAAATACAGATTTAACCTCCTAAGACCCAGGAAATGTCAGCAAAGTACAAGCTTTTTTGTTTTTTATTAAATAAGGGCCTATATTGGAAACATCATGATGAAACAGTTTTTTCAGATGCAGTTTTTAAAAATTTTTATGGAATGCCCTTTGTGGTGGACAGTTTTTTTTTTTGTATAAAGTTGTGAAACTCTTGTCCAAAAACGTGGACAGTGGGTCTTAGGAGGTTAAAGAATTACTGAAAGAGTATTTATTTGCGAAAAAAAAATGCTCAGTGTCTGTTAATGTTTCATTGATTGACATTACTTTGACATATATCTTTGAAATATATTTGACAATGTACAAAGTATGATAAAAACTACTCTTTGGGAGGTACTGTTAATTGAAATAGGTCCTGTATAACATGTATGTTGTTCTTGTTTTGTAATTGTGATGAATGTTTTTTATGTTTATGTTTATGCATTTGGCAGATGCTTTTTTCCAAAGCGACTTACAGGGGAAAACCAATCAAATCACTCGATCAATCAAATTTATTTGTATAGCACCAGATCACAACAAAAAGTAATCTCATGACACTTTATATATAGATTTGGTCAAAACCAGACTCTAAGCCAATTTACAGAAACCCAACAGAATCCTCCAGGAGCAAACACTTGTGACTGGTTTTAGTTGTTTGTGTTGTGTTGTGTTGTGTTGTTTTGTGTGTGGGTGTTTTTGGTCATTTGTGTATTGCAGTATAAAGACAATTGTGATGGGTGTGGACTCCAGGAAGAGTAGCGATGGCCTAAGCCAAAGCTAATGGAGATCCAAATAAATGAAAAAAAAAAAAAAGTGTGTTAGCCGTGTATCTGTATAAAGTTGCAGGCACTTTGTGACCCCCCTGTTTTAAAGTGCACTTGGCCCTGACTCTGAGGGGCCCCTTGAGAGTCTCTTATTTACCCTCTGCCCTACTCTGAGCTGCAGAAGATTCCCGCTCTCTAAGGTGTCGTCTCCAGGGGCGATAGGCTTGCCGCAGCCATGGCAACGCATTTGATCCCCACAGCTTTCCACAAAGACAAGGGGGGCAGAGGACACGAGCGGACGGACTGAGTGGACACACACATAGATTTAAAAAAAAAAAAAAAAAAAAAAAAAAACTTCATGGGAGAACAACTACGGCCTCAAAAACTCACACACTAGAAACACCCTGTCTGTCCACAAACACACAGCAGATGCAACAGAGACAGATTAAGACGCACCCAGGAACACACACCCTATCCTTCCCACCAACACACACTGACACCTCTATTACCATCGCACTGCCTGTCAAAGACAACATGATAAGTCAACCGGCCCTACGGCTGCACAGATTGAGTTACATGCACAACACAACGCGACACGGCAAAAACTGTCAAAAAGAGCAACTAATGACCGGGTGTAAAATGTGTGTGTTTGTGCGTCTGTCTGTGTGGAATGGAGAGGATGGAGGGAATAGTTGGTGGTGATTATGTGTTTGTGTTCGGGAGTATGGGAAGGATGTCTGCAGATTGTGTTTAAGTTTGTGTGTGCGTGAGACAGGAAGTGGATAGTGGAGCTGCAGACGGCCACATGGTTCATTTGGATAATAAAGGAAGAGGGGCACACAGCCTTTTATTTGGGCTTGCCTAAGGAAATGCCATTGTTTCTCTGACTCGTAGCTGAAAATTACTCTTGCCTGTTTTTTTACAGTATATCTGATGACGTGTGAGAGCACAAAACATGTTTTTAGTGTCATCAAGCATCCATGAAGTAACAATTGCATGCCAAAAGAACATGGGCCTTGAACCAACGTAAACATCTCTCTCAGATACCGCTGCCATTAACTTGCAACACTTGTGTGTATGTGTACAGTTGATTTTTGGCCCTGTCATGCACAGGCTGGTGTGTCCCACCTTCCCTCTGGCAGCAGCAGACACCGTCATGTCCACATTACCTAACCTGCCCCCAGGCTATGTAAACCTAGAAGTGTGAATTATTCAGAAACACACACACACAAGTTCCCAGAGGCTTTACACAGGTCTATCATGTCCCATGTTCAAGCCTATACGTTACTGCTGTCCTCGTCGTCTCATCACACTTCTATCTCTCAGAGTAACAGATGGACAGCGCCCTTTTGTTGCTTTGGATCTTTCCAACAGCAAAACAAATGTGTAGACAGCACATAAACTGAGGTAAGGGTAACTGTATCCTATTTGGCAGGGCTTGAGAAAATTCCTTCTACAGCACTGAAAACATGACCACCTGGCCTTATGCTTCCATCAGTGGGATTACCTGCTCACTCATGTCTTAACCCCTTCTACATTAAAGCCAAATAGACTTCGGTTCATATCTCTAGTTTGCAGGATTTATCGATTTTCTTGTTTCTTCCTTTTGGGTCATGTACAGGATAAAACTACCTTAAATCTGTTTGGTCCTCATGATGATTGGAGATTTGTTTTATTGGGCAATTTTATGTGAGGCTTAGGCTGAATCCCAATTCACCCCTTGGGCCTAGAAACGGAGATTTGAGGGGCAAGAGAAATCTCCCATGATTCTGTTCAAATCATTGGCAAGAGAGAGGGAAACACAGTAAAAAAGTGCAGCAGTGTGATGGAAGAAACACACAAATGTACAGATTTGTTTTGTAAACAACTTAATCATTTGATCGACCGTTTAATCCCATTTTAATATGTTATAGATCGTACTTCTGCGGTTTGCAGCTGACAGCTGTAAAAAGATGACCAAAGCCCATGGAACAGAGACGACTACAGCTGCTGACAGCGTGGGGAATTATTTCAGAAACAAAGTTGTTGCATCTGTTTACAGCGGCATCAATGACTGCTGATGATGTAACAGGTCTGGAAGGGTTGTCCTATTTCAAAGGGGAATGTTTCAACTCCTATCCATGCAACTTTGTTTCAAGGGGTAATGCCAAGCGCGAGGGCCAAGGGGTAGGGGTAAGGGGGAGAGCCAAGGGGTGAATTGAGATTGGGCCTTACAGTCCTCATAGTCAGAGTGGATACTAGTTTAATTTCACATTTTAACTCATACTGGTACAGTTTAGAGAGGGGCATTTTAATTAGTGTTTCAAGTTGAAGAATCAACATGTTTTAAAATTCCTTTATCTACTGGTTTATAGAGGGAGCATCACTACTCTTCCAACATAGTGCAATAACTCTCCTTTCTTGTAGAAGTCCTGTAGTTTAGTCAGTTTCTGTGTTAAAGTAATTAGAATTAAAAAAAAAAAAAAAAACTGAACCAACAGGAGTTGGTGAATGGTATGTTTTTAATTTCTTAAGGCACTTTAAAAACTGTTTCAGGCTTTACTAAATAAATCTCCCACTTAGGCAGAAACAATACCACAAACATCCAACAATTGCAAATTCGGCGACTGTTTAAAAAGTTTTTACTAACAGACTAATCGATAATTGGTGCACATTCCTAGTAGAGCTGAAGATCTGCAAAACTATTGAGTCACAGTGCATTAATGCAATGACTTTTGTGTTTCAGCCACCCCTAAACCCATGGGCTACGTTCAGACAGTAGGTCTTTCATATGGATTTTTTGGTGAAATCCAATTTTTTTGTGTGCTCGTTCATATTAAACACTAAATGTGACTTCTATCTGTTTTGAGTATGAACTGAATGTGACCCTGAAGTGACCCGCATGCACAAAGAAGTCCTGACACAATACATGACCACACAAGCATGCACTGTGTTTATGGAAGTAAATATGTTTTTCCCACCGCTTCTCCTCCTCGGATGCAGAATTGTCGCATTTCAGTGACATAAAGGTCAGATAAATGCGACCTGGCCGTTCAGACTGAAGTCGCATTGCAAAACAGTGGATACATATTGGATTTAGGACCACATATGAAAGTGGCCTGGGTTGGATTAGTGCTGTTCAAACTGTCTTTAACAGATCAGATACAGGTCACATATGGACAAAAAAAAAAATCGCATTTGGGCCACATATGCCTGCAGTCTAAACGTAGCCATGGTGATGACTTATTGGGATTGTTCAGATTTATTTAATAGGCCTATTGCTCTCTCTTGGCCGACACTGCCTCTAACAAAGCAGGAGTTTGACTTAATAGATGAAATTTTGATATTCCAATACTATAGTGTCATCAACCAAAAATGTAATAGTAATTCAGCTTTATTAACTCATTAGCCTTAATACGGTAAGCAGAGAAAAAAACTACTTTCTGTAGGTATCCTGCATAGATAATATGGACAATTTAACTTCAATTTGCAGCTCGTATCTAAATTGGATCATTGAAGGAGCCGTGGTTTTATAGTGATTATCTAACTGTTATCTAAACTTGCAAAAAGTGCGGCATAAAGTAATTTCCCCGTCATCTGGAATGAGGCTGATGTTTAGCAGTACAAGCAGCAGCGTAATAAACCCGAACTTGATCAGGATCATAACAGAGATAAGAGATGTGTGTATATATAAGAGGGAATAGATAAGAGAGAAGCCAAGGGAGACAGAAGGACGAAGCAGCAGGAGGTGAATACAAACACCAGTGCCAGCACTTTATAGCAGTAATAAACTATACCGACATTTTCTCTGTCTGTAATTCTTTCAGTCTGAAAATTTTAAAGAAGGTTTAGGTCATGTTAGGTGAGGTGGATGAAACCTCCTTCTTTTAGTGACATGCACACTCAGCAGGGAAGGAATGCAGTGAAGAGATAAAAGACGTAAAGTAGAGATGTAGTGATACAGTCAGTCATGTATGAAGGCGGTCTGCAGTGACAGATTTATCAGATTTACAGTCATTCCACAATAACGTAATGTACACATCGTCTTTCACTACTGAGCGGTAGATTACTCACCTTGACGCAAACGGAAACTCAGAGAGTGTAGTTGTTTTATGACTTTTCACTTTTTTCCACCATCTTTTATATGCAATATTTAGGCGACTACATTAAACTAAACAATTTGATGCATTTTTTCATGTATAAAGGGTTCCTACACGTTTGAAATGTCAAAATTCCATACTTTTTCCAGACCCTAATTTCCAGATGTCTTAGTAAAAAAGTAAAATAAAAGTAAAACAATTCCAACCAGCCAACCCGTCTTTATATTTGGGATTTATGAGCCAGTCATCAAAGAATTTCCATCTACCCATTATGAGTTCTGCCAACGATCACACAAGGCATGTTGAATAGCTCGCTCATGAACAGTGTGTGGACATCACCTGTCCGTCAAAGCGGCAGTGAAACTTGATGACACCTGGGCAGGCCTTAAAATGGGTTGGAGGAAGATAAGAGCAGAAGGCGGGGCATTCAACCTGTCAATCTGCCCAAATGTGTTCTGGGACGTGTAGCCTACTGTTTGTGCTCTCATACAAAGATTTTAGCTGCATTAGCAAGTGCCCTAAAAAACAGATCGATCCATTTCTTCTTTTAGATATTCATAATTTTATGTTTTAGAAAATAGAACAGTGGTAACAGTCTTGGAAGCATGAATATTTTTCCATACATTTGTTTCCATTTTCCATACTTTCCATACTTGCGTAGGAACCCCGCATATACAAAACTGATGAAAATGAGGGTAGAATAAAAATTTACACCCTGGCATGTGTTCTTGTGGAAAAAATAAAGTCTTAATACTTTTTAAGAAGTGATTCAAGCAACATTAATCCCAGTTAAATGCAGCAGCACAAATCTGGGTGAAGCTATTAGTTTAATTTACTGTAACTACATTTTCCTATTGTATAACTAAATCTCCAATTAATACAAACCATTAAGGACATGTTTTAATTTCAGTGCTACATAAAAGAGGATTAAGGACATCTAAAATGAAATCCCATCAAACTAAATTAAAGTCTCAGCAGATGTCTGTTCGCCCTGAGACACGGTCTGTCCATGTTCATTAAGAGCCATCTCTGACGACTTCTGAGCGTCTTTAATCCTCCCTGACAGATTTGGTGCTTTGGCCGCCGCTTTGATGCCAAGGAAAACACAATCACCTCTCACTGGGTGTCTACCTACCTGTCTGTCGACCTGCCAGTGCTCAGACATGTTTATTTCACCTGAGCAATCCTCAATGGAGGAAGTCAATGAGCGCTGACAGATGAGCAGAGACTGTTACAGTGTCATCGCTGTTTTTTGGATACAAGGTGCTTCTCCAGAAAGGCAGAGAAAGTCACAGACATGTAGAGGAGAAGGGTAATGGGAAGATGAAACTATAACATGAGGGAAAGACAGAAGCAACTAATCCATTACTTTCTCGGCCTGCTCATCATTTCTAATTTTTCCCCACTTTTCACGCTTTTCAGAACCAAATAAATAAACAGTGCATCACATCTAGATCTCCACCAGGAAGGTAGAAACAGAAAAGACAGAAGACAGTGAGGTTACATCGCACTATTACAAATTCCACACACCCTCTATGCCAAACCAAAACCAGAAAAGCACACCAAAGTCTTCTAAAGGCCAGACCGGGCCAGACCCAGACTAAACTACAGCCCTTGGTGTTAGAGGCCATGTTACCTCGGTGTATCTGAGGTAAGCATGTAGAGTTAGTCCAGCAGACTGTACTAGAAGCAGAGCAGGGTCTACATGAGACACCACAGGAAGAAGCACCAGTGGGGACTAGGCTAGAGGTCAAAGGTTACCTCCTTCTGATAGAGCTCCAGCCAGGCAGTATAGAGCGGGAGCCGCACAGCCCCACTGGAGTCCACCAGACTCCCCCCGTCCTGGGAGAGAGACACCGTGAGAGAAAGACACCGCGTTAGACCGGCAGCCCACAACCAAGCCACGCAAACTACATATATAAATTACACCAGTGTTTTTCAACCTTGAGGTCGGGACCCTACATGGGGTCACCTGGAATTCAAATGGGGTCGCCTGAAATTTCTAGTAATTGATAAAAAAAAAAAAAAAAAAAAAAATCTTACTAATAAAAAATATATGGTGAGCTGACAGAGACAATCCCAATACATAAAAGACATGACAAACTGTGAAGCTGAAACTGAAGCACTGTGGTACTGTTTATCTGTCAAATGTTCATTGTGGTCGGTTTCAGATGCTGCAGCTCTTTCATAATTCATAGGTTGAGTTTTTGTTTGTTCAGTATTAATTGTCAGCCTTGTAAATCCAAGCTGGACTGACTGTACATATCCTGACCAAGGAAAATCAAATTCACACTTTGTGCAGTAATCTACACCTGGCTTTTCTGCCTCCGTCCATAATAATATACATTATATAGACTAAATGTCATCTAAAATAAATGTTTATTTGCAACAATGTATAGCAAACTATTACATGATCAAAAAAAAAAATAATAATTTTAGCAAAAAAAAAAAAAAAAATTCACGGTTTTGAACGTCTGGGGTTGCCAGAAATTTGTGATGTTAAAATGGGGTCACGAGCCAAAAAAGGTTGGGAACCACTGGATTACACTAATAAACTACCTATTCATTCTGTTAGGTGTGATGTGTGTGTGTGTGTGTGCTTCAGCAGTGTTTACTATATCACTCATCAAAAATACACAAAACAAATGAGGACAAATGTATTCATGGCCAGGGTGTGTGTATCTAGAAAGCATGCATGCTGCAAGAGTCTACGGCCCAATTGGCCGACAATAAAGACACACAAAGCAAAACATAATTCCTTCTTTCCCACTTCAAAAGAGTCTCTCCCACCACCTCACACAATAGGCTACAATTCATGCACTGCCGCCTTTAGACAAAGTTGTCTCTGGCAGATTTATGTCACGCTGTGAAATAGTATTCTATCCGAAGAGTTTCATGGATGAAATTTACAGCAGGAAAAACACAAGGTATGCACTTTTGCGTACAAAAATGTGAAAGCCCAAAATCAGCTTTCACATGTCAACAAAGGCCGTTTACAGCACAGTGACACAGCGGGTTTGGAGTAAAGTCTGTGTGATTTAAGGCACTAAGTAGCACGTGTCTTGGAATAGTATGTGATTGTTTTGCTTTCAATGCCACAGAAATGAAGCAATAATTAAAGGAGTAGTTTGTGTTTCTTAAATACGTGTGTGTGTGTGTTTTGGGGGGATGATAACCTTAACTGTTTGAGGTCTGGGGAAACATGCGTCAAAAAGAACAAAGAATAACACGGCCTCTTCCTCTAAAAACACACCCTGACAAAGAATGTGCAGACGGGAGCTTCACCTCCAAAGTAACTACTTAACCTTTTTCAGAAGCATTTAGCAGAACAGAAAACACACTCCTGGGCGACTACCTACAGCTGATGAAGAGTGTGTGTCATCACCACTCAGTTGAAGTCCTAATAAGGCTTCGTCTGTCGATCGAAAACATTATGACCACCTCAAAGAGCCACATGTGGACTGACTCTACCTATAAAACTACAAAACAAGGAGACAAATGCCAGCCTGAAAAGCACTGTGTGCATTTCATAAGCAATTACCCAGTGTCTGCATGTGACTGTCCTGAGAACCTAATAAATCCTGAAGCATCAACAAAGAGACAGGAGGAACAAGTTGTTTCTAACAGAAAGACATGTTCAAAGCACTTCTACAGAAGAAAACAGAGAAGTTCTAAAGTAGATGCATGTGAAATAAGAACATTTAATAGTTAAAATGAGTCACAACCTGCTAAAAATCCTGTTTAAATAATTGCCATTTTAGATAAAGACTTATTTAATTGCTCGCTGTTCCACCCATACAGCAAAAGCACAACATGTGGGACACTGACTATTCTAATACGAAAAGCTGCATGAGTCCTAAATAACTCTATCAATAAATTTTACAAAATATGGGAGCCTCTTTTACACTGCGTGAATATGTTGCCTGGCTGGAACTTTAAAAACATTTTTGGTGTTTATATTGTCATTGACCTGTTTTGTTTATTTATTTTCTCTCCTCCTTTAATGGTACCAGAATGCACTGTCTTAACTGTCTTTATGCATGTCTTGTTTATATTGCCTGTTTTTTTGTTTTGTTTTGTTTTGTTTTGTTTTGTTTTGTTTTGTTTTGTTTTGTTTTGTCTTGCCTTGGGTTCTGTTTGTTTATCATGTCCAGTGTCAATCTTTGTATTATGAATACATTGCTTGAAATTATAAATGTCATACTTGTGACATGAAAAGTTTTATAAATGTTGAAAAGTTCTATAAATAAAGTTAAAAAAAAAAAAAAAAAAGCTGCATGATTATGTACAAGTAATGTTATGTGGTGTCACGTGTTACAGAGACAATAAATACACTTCTGGAAAAAATGAAGAATTGAATTGAATGAAGATTGAATTCCAACAGAATCACACCTTATTCTACTGAATAAACACCTGATCCATGTCTTATTTAAGAAGGAGAAGTATGAAAACCACTACTGTGGCCATCACTATCTTCTTACAATAGACAAAAACAGTACTATTAGTACTGCAAAAGTAACTGGAATCCAAAAATAACTATTGAAAACTACTGGACTTCTGCTCTGACAATGTTCCCAAACTCTGAGGACTGGTTCTTCTATCAGGTCAGTGCTCCTGGCCTCAGCTAGGTCCATAAAGGTGTGGATGATGGACCACCAGATGCAGACCCTGTCATGGCCAGCCCAACCTGCAGACCTGAACCCACTGTGAAAACTTCTGGAGGAACATGGATGGTCATAAACCATGGAACATGTCTGAGCTTCTTGAATTTCTCTGCCAGGAGCTGCATAAAGTCATCCAACAGCTTTTTTCTTTGCATTATTTGAGGTCGGAAAACACTGCATCTTCTTGTTATTTCGACCATGTGTCGTGTTCTGCAAATACATGCTCTAAATAACAATATTTTTATTTGGAATTTGGGAGAAATGTTGTCGGTAGTTCAGAGAATAAAACAAAAATGTTCATTTTACTCAAACGCATACCTATGAATGGTCAAATCAGAGAAAGTGATCATTTTGCAGTAGTCTCTGATTTTTTTTTCCAGAGCTGTAGCTTAAATCCTCTGAGATACACTGCAGATATGAGTGTCATTTTCTCTGGATGTGTCACTATGATTTCTCCCTTTCATAAAATGTAACCATAATGTAATTCAGTAAAAATACACTGTTGCCCATAAAGTTTCAGATACACTCCTCTTTTTATTCCTATTTATACATATCAATATGCAATTATAACACACTGAGTCCCAGTTACACTTTATCTATCAACAATAAATCGCATTAGTCACTTTTCCAATGACCGTCAAATTGTGTGAATATAACTTGCGCATAAAAATTTGCCTAAATGAAAACCGACAATTTTGCCAAAACTCTCATTTTTCAATTAAAAGTTTTTGCGCTGGCAAGAGGTGGTTTTATGGGTGTAGCACAATTGGTATATCACACAAAACTGCAATGGGAAAACCTTTTTCCACAACTAGAGTCACGTAAGTAAAAGATGACAGATGTTGACGGACACTACAACAAGCAACGAAGAAGAGTTTTAAAAGAAACATGGCGCGGTATGTGTGGACGCACTAGGAAACTGAATCATTTCTTAAATTTAGTACGGGATAGAGGGGTAATATATAATAATAATGAATACATATGTAAATCAACATCATATTTACGTTCATCGCTATGTTTATGGAATGACTTCTCGTTTCATCTCGCGATAATAAATAAACAAATCATCGGATTTGTGATTTAATGGAAAAAAAAAACGACATTACGCACTTCTGATTTTTTGACATTTAGTAAACATCGGTAAAGTTTCTGTGCATATGTCCAATGGAAAAGCGACTAGTGTCACAATCGTTTCATGAGAAGAGGCAAAAATATTTTATTCCAACACTATGGGCAACAGTGTCTTTAACCCTTTCATGCACAGTGGTCACTCCAGTGGACAGCTGTTCAAAGCCGTTCTGTTATACGTATATTCATGGGTTTTGTTGGTTTTTTGTTGTTTTAGTTCCAACACAGTGGACGCTTATGCACCATCACATACACTGTAATTTATATCATTATTTAACTTTGCTGTTCTTGATAAACCTGATCTGCACTAACATGTTTGAGTGTAAATCAGTTGCTTAATATTCTTATTATACTGTAATTAACAGGTTTGTTTTTTTTTTAAACAAAAGTTTTTGGGTTTTTTTGCATATTACCTCCATGAAGTGAGTAGCGACTAGTACAGGAATATGTTAAAATGTGAGAAAAAACATCAGATTAGCAGCATTAACAATGTTTTTATTTTATAGTTTTCACACAATATATCAGTAAATACATGTTTCTTTGCTTCAAAAATTAAATGCATGGTATCCAGCTGAGTGAACATTTTTGGAACTCCATGAAAAATAGGTTCATAAGAAAAATTTCAATCGCATTGTTTTTTTTTTTTTGTTTTTTTTTATGCTTAAAGACTAATAAAAACCCTCAGCAAAAAAAAAAAAAAAATCTTG
Organism: Sphaeramia orbicularis; assembly: GCF_902148855.1. NCBI lineage: Eukaryota > Metazoa > Chordata > Actinopteri > Kurtiformes > Apogonidae > Sphaeramia > Sphaeramia orbicularis. Next base: position 27,980,417 of record NC_043968.1, on the reverse strand, counting down.
ATTAAGGTTCTCATAATTTTTGCATGAAAGGGTTAATTATAGGTACGATGGTGTTCACATCTTCAATGCTAAAGATACATCCAAATTACTCTCAATCCGACAATCTAAAATGGGAAAAGTAGTGTTTTTGTCAAGGTGGGTGTACAAAGCAGATGGCTGTTTAAAGGTTTAGGTGGGACTACTTTTAAATGAAGTGTCCTGCAGAAGTCCAGCAAGAGCAGAGATTTTTAAGGGAGGTGCACCCAAGTATTAAGTTGAAGCCTCAGCAATGAAGATTATCGCAAAACCTGTCCTTATTCCAGTCTGTTCACAAAGTTTCTAAATGCAGCTGAGTGGCAGAGTGACATCAGGCATTGGAGGCGAGCAGGAGTGGGATCCAAAAATATACACAGTGTATTTAAAAAGTACTTTGAGCTGTGCTGTTAAGTAATTGGCACTTATGTTCTAAGACTAAAGCGGTGCCATGTAAACATACCTAGAGTGAGAGAGGAACAACAGAGGTGGAAAGAAAGTGAACTTCTGGTACTCGGTGGTGATAAGAGCCAGCTAAGCCTGTCTGGGAATGCTGTCCACACACCCAGCTGTAAATATCACAGTCGTATTACTTATTAACATGTCAAACATCGAACCGGCATAGAGGGAGATTATGAAAATACATGACACAAGCATGTTGTATCTGCATCATGATGATCCGTTTCATTTCTGGATCACTAAAGGTTAATTACTTTGTGTTCATAGCTAAGTTACAGTTAATTAGTATTTTACCCAGACAAGCTCTGTTTTCTACTGTACTCTTGTTCAGTGTAAGCCACTGAGCACAAACATAATCAAAACAGCAAATTATTTATTGTGTCTCTTTCATACTCCCTGAAATTAAATAAAACCCACCATTAATATTTACTTCACATTATCTGTCACGACTTAAAAGAAAAAAACGTAACTAAATCACAAAATGAATGACACTTAAAAGGGCTAAATTAAATCAAAGTATTTCAACAGTCCATCCAAGAAATCTCAATGTTGATTTTTTTATAATTAAAGTAAACTCACACATCTTATACATCAATACATCTTATGCTAGGTTCATGTCGTGAGTAAGAGGAAGAACAGTAATGGATTTGCTTGTTTTTTTTTCTAAAGCATGAAATGGCAGCATGTTACTGTATATGTCTTATAATTATAATTTATTCATTTTATTCAAGGATGGATGCAAAAAAATATGTTAATCTCACAACCAGGAGAGATGCTTGTGCCAGGTTTTACCAAAACTGTTCATTTGCACCTACAGTCCTTTCACAGGTTGACGTTATATGAAGTTGTTTTACAGGAAAAAATGTAAAAGGTGACAAAAACCAGATCAGTCTTTTACATCACACAGTTCAGAAGTAACTAACTCACTTATAAATGTCACATTCTAATAAATATACACCACTTATTATTCATTAGAGGTCATTATTCAGCACATTAAATGATCAGTTAGTGCTTGAAGTTCCTCATGAAAACACAGAATTTAGAAACTCTTTTAGTTTCTTTCCTGCTTCACCAAGAACCTTTACAACATACATTAAACTTTAACATAATTGTACCGATATGCTAATTTAACTACTCTGCTTTTGAATGTTTTTAATTGTATTCCCTTAAGTTGTTTGATTTGTTGTTTGTGTTCTATTTGTGCTCTCAACCTCACTAAAATTGAAGGCTTTTTCAGAAATGTGTAATCTCTTTTTCATGAGATGTAAATAAATGTTGAATGAATGGACTGTTGACTTTAAAGTAATTGTTGAAACTCCAACATCGTATCTTCTTAGAGAGAAAGCTGAAAATATTACAGTCAAATGCTTGCTTGAAAAGTATGGACAAAGCAAATATGTGGGCTGACGTTTAATATTTATAAATACTCATAATATTTCCAGTATTTTCAGAGTCATGAATGACCATCTATGTTAATTGAGTGTCTGTTCCTGAGGATAACAGCTATCATAAAACACATATTGTGAATCTCAATAAGGCAAATGACATCCCTTATATTCACACTGGTCAACAAGTAAAATGTTTCCAGAATAAAAGTAGTAAAATTTTACCATAAAGAAAATAATGAAAAAGACCAGTCCAGTCATAAATGCTGGTTGGATTCAGTCTCGGGTCAAAATGTGAAATTCGAGAATTAACAAGAGAATGGCTTTTACTCCAAAGGAATATCAGTCTCAGAGCTACCAGATCCACTTCAAAACACTGCCTGCACATGACAATACATTCACTTTACAGGTTCTATCTAATGGAACATTTAAAAATCTATTAAAATACATATATCATCATATATTAAATAACACTTTATCACATACCTTGAAAACATCAGCAAACCAGCATTTTTATTATTTGTTTTCCAATTAATCTTATTAAACTATGTAACATTTAGCACACTTAATCTCTGAGGCAGATAATTTCAAAAAAATTGTAGACCAGTGTAATCAATGCATGTGGTCCAATCGTGATACTAGTAACATCCTCCCTCAAGTCCAGCTGAATAACATCATTTCCTGCAACGAGACATGCATTTCCTGTGGTGAATCAACATCAGAAACTAAGCCAAAATCTCCTGCTACTCCAACAATTCCATCTCAACGGTGTGTGTGTTTCCTGTTTAGATTTCCTAACACAGTTAACAGTCCTTGAGACTTTGCTGCGTGGAATTTCAAAAATGTTTTTATCCTCTTCTTTCCATTGTGTATCATCTCTAATTGTAGTTACAAACATGTATGCACACACACTTAAAGCCGCCGCCCCCCACAGACATACACACACACACACACACACACACACATACACACACAGCTTTTCAACCGACCCAGATCACTACAACAATAGCAAGTCCACGGCTGCTGCCATGCCAACTCCCCCCCTGACCTCTGACCTCTGTTTTAAGACTCCCTGCTTGGTCTGAAGAGAGCGGCGGTGGCTCTTAAAGGGGGCACCCCAACACCCCTACAAAACCCCAACTGCCTCATCATCTGACCTAATAAATCACCGTCTGTGCGTGTGTGTATTGTGTGAGTGTGCCGTTAAGACCGTTGAACAACAACAAGTGGGGCTCTTTAGAAATCCTATGTAAATAATATATAAATATAAGCATTTTAAAGAGGAAAAAAAAAAACCTAAAACAATCCAGAGGCAACATATGGACAGACGCAGAATGTTATCTGTGTGTGTGTTTGCACAAAATGGATCTGGATTACATCACGGCTCAAGAATCGGGCTCTGATCTTTGGCTTCAGTCTCCTTGGGCTATGCTGACAGTGCTACATACAGACGAATGCAACAGAGAAAATATGTAAGCCATTCGCGCATAGCAAACATATGGGCTTTCATTCACGTCCATACATTCACATGTCAACACATCTAATCTATTGTGAGAACATTACTGCTTTCTACCATATACATTTCCCCAAATCCCTCCAGCAACTCATGTGGGATTAAATTACCATCAGTCAGTCAGACTTCTGATCATTCAACACATGAAGAAAAGATGACCTTGTGTCAGTGCTACAGGCAACCTTGGGCTAATTTAGTGGAATGTGTCACCAGCTTTGCAACTAACGGCTCTGTATTAAGACTGATGTGGGTAAAAGTCACCCACCGCCAGCGCTACACACCACACAGTAAAAAACAGTGTCAATTTAACTCTTAGAGAGTTGAACTGAACTCTGTTTCAGATAACATTTGGTCACACTCAAAATTAGAGTAAAATTTACTCTTTGGCCAATGTCAAATTTTCAGTTAATTCTCCTCAATTCAGTGTCAAAATTAACAATGAAATGTGTTAAAAAAAAACAAAAACATTTAAGAGTAATATGATTACACTTTATAGAGCTATTATTACTCCAAATTTAGTTTAAACATGACTCTTTAATGGTTTAATATTTTTTTTCTCTGTAGTGTTATTTTCTTCATCAGTTTGCACCCTATGCTAGAATAGAAACAATGTAGATTAGCAGAGGTCCCCAAGGCGGGGGTCGTGAAGGGTGTAAGTTTGCTCATTCACTCTAGGACAGGGGTGTCAAACTCATTTTAGTTTGGGGGCCACATTTAGCCCAAATTGAACTCAAGTGGGCTGGAACAGTAAAATAATAACAGTGAAAAAAGTACAATTAGACTAAAATTATTAAAATTATGATCATGTTTACATCGACAAAGTTTTCTTAAAAATCTGAATAACACGAACAACTTGAATTATCTTAAGAAAAACAAGTGCAATATTAACAATATTATGCCACGGTTTCTCAGTTAATCATTTACACATGCGTATTACAATTTGTATTACAATCACACAAAACATTTAGTAACAGGCAGAATATTGGTAAAATTGCATTTACTTTTCTTAAGACATTTCCCTCATATTTGTTCAGGTTATTAAATTTTTTTTAAAAGTATAGTTTGGTAATGTAAACATTTTCATGTAATTTTACTTCTTTACACCAAAAAAACAAAGAGAAAATTTGGGGTTGTCATTATTTATAGGTTATTATGATAATATTTTACTGGTCTGACCCACCTGAAATCTAATTGGTCTGTATGTGTCTGTAGGTGGATTGATTGTTAATATCTTCAGTGTAATTTTTGCATTACACAAATTCATCCTGCGGGCCAGATTGGAACCTTTGGCCGGCCAGAGTTGGCCCCCGGGCCACATGTTTGACACTTGTGCTCTAGGACATGCTTTTACTTTGAAAGCACAAAGTCCTCCTTACTTGTAATACATTTATAACTTTACAGCGACATTCAGGTAAGACATTGTTCTGCTTACAGGTTTAACTAATGGCGTCATATTAATAAAAAAATAAACATAAAAAGGCCAATAAATGTTGACATATTAACCTAAATAAACATTAACATAAACCCCCCTTGAACCCCTGCACATAAAATAGAACACGAATAAAATGTCCAGTACCCACAATGCAGTGCAGCAGACTGACACTAATCATCACTCTGTAGAGTTGAATTTTACACTGCATCTGTGCAGAACTTTACACTGACTTTTAACTGTACTGTTAGAACTGGTTTATTCCCCATAGAGCTAAAAATTCTCTATCTAGGTTAAAATAGCTTGACTCTGAAATATTGACACTGGATTTTTTACTGTGCACTAAAGCAAAGACACACTTGTAAAACTAGTGCAATATGTGTATAGTGATTTTGTGTGTGTGTGTGCTGCATGAAGTATCAGGATGTCGTTTTTGATTAATGAGCCACAACTTGTGTGTTTTAGATTACGTGTGCCTACGTGTCCCAACAGTGAAGAAGCCTATACTAAAAAAATAACTACAAGAAAACTCCACAGAACAGAGATGAACAAACCAAGCAGCATAAAATCTACTTAGATCTGGAAATTAATCTCCTGTTTCTATAGTGACATCCCTACAAACACACACACACAAATAACAAAGAATCTCTTCAGCAAAAACATGAACCCTGCAAATAATAGCTGTGATAGTCAGGAGCCTTGTGGCTACACTAACAAAGTATTACAAGGCTTAAGCCATTGTCTCCAACATTATTATCGAGTTCAGAACCAGGGCTTTTGAGGAGGGGGGGGGGGGGGGGGGGGGGCATGCAGCCTAAATACATACATCTACACCAAACAATAGGTACCCTGCAGCTGACATGGAACTGTATGGTAGCCTGATTCATCAACTCTGATGAATACTTCCCTGTCAAGGCTACCAAGTTAGTTATGTACTCTGTAGTACAAGCAAGAGGTGAACAAACTGTGAAATGTGAGAAGACAAGTATTGTAGCGCGGTGTTCTCTTAAGTTATAAAACACAGGTGCTTCTGAAATTTGACACTGGACGTCTCGGGTCAAAGCGAGGATGCTACAGCCTTCAGCCTCAGTTACATGGAGGTAGAGTCAGACGTTAAAGGAGCGATATTTTGCTCTTTTTTGAAATGGAATTTATGCATTTTAAAGCATTTCCCTGTGGTCTACATAAACTGTAAATGCTATGCTTGGGTCTTAATTCTTCATTAATTCAACTCCACAGGTCCATCTGCTCACCCTATTTCTGACTAATGACACCAGAAAGGTCGTTTTGAGCGCTGGTCCTTTAAATACACATGACCCCACCCCCTCCAGGTTGTTGATTGTGCTTTCTGTCCCGTTCAACCACTTGTGTTCATTAATACAACCAACAGCTGAACGTTTTAGGTAATCGGCTCGAGGTTTGGACATATTTTCAGCATGGACTACAACCACTGCTGCTGATAAACAATTATGTCGTACTCGGAGAAATGTTCGTCAGAAGTCTTGACCTTATACAGGGTGGGGAAGCAAAATTTACAATGAACATTTAGTTGTTTTTTTTCTTAGCAGGCACAACGTCAATTGTTTTGAAACCAAACATATATTGATGTCATAATCATACCTAACACTATTATCCATACCTTTTCAGAAACTTTTGCCCATATGAGTAATCAGGAAAGCAAACGTCAAAGAGTGTGTGATTTGCTGAATGCACTCGTCACACCAAAGGAGATTTCAAAAATAGTTGGAGTGTCCATAAAGACTGTTTATAATGTAAAGAAGAGAATGACTATGAGCAAAACTATTACGAGAAAGTCTGGAAGATACTATTAAAGAAGAATGGGAGAAGTTGTCACCCCAATATTTGAGGAACACTTGCGCAAGTTTCAGGAAGCGTGTGAAGGCAGTTATTGAGAAAGAAGGAGGACACATAGAATAAAAACATTTTCTATTATGTACATTTTCTTGTGGCAAATAAATTCTCATGACTTTCAATAAACTAACTGGTCATACACTGTCTTTCAATCCCTGCCTCAAAATATTGTAAATTTTGCTTCCCCACCCTGTATGTGCAAATGTTGTGACGTAACTAGTTATAGACATAACAAATTAAGAAGGAATTAAAACGGGTTGTAGAAATCCACTCAATTTTTGCCAGAATGAATATAAAGACAGCTTTGCGTGCGTGTTTCGTTTTTCGGGTTCAAATTCAAACTTTTTGATCTATTAGGGTCCAAATACACAAATAAATGAACCAAAGACTAATAAAAGTGGATTTAGCAAAATATGACCCCTTTAAAAAGGACAGAAAACAGTGAAGAAGAGCATGCAGAGCACTTACCCTATTAACTTTGACAAGCTAGGAGGCTAATAAGTCAATAGAAATGTGCAAATATCACACTGAACATCATGATGACTAATCAGTCAAATTCTATTTATACAGCACCAAATCATACCAAAAGTTATCTTATGACACTTTGCATATCAAGCCGGTTGAAACCAGACTCTCTAGCTCAGACTGATCTAAACTAAATAAGAATAAGTGTAAAATCTGGCAACTACAGATTTTTTTTTAAATAATACTGTAATTTCCATTAATATATAATAACCATACATTTTAATAAGTACGACTGAAAGCAAATCACACATAAACATGGAACAACAGTGACTTTAAAATCTTACTAAATACACAGTGAATGTGAAAAGAAAAAAGAACACTCCATTGCAGAGTGACAAATATGGCACCATGCATAGTAACAAGTTACGTATGTCAATAAAAAACTGAGTCTTTCAGGCACTTCTGTACAAAAGACAGCATCAAAATGTGAACCCCCTTCCTGTTTTATAGCTGTGATAACCCACTTTAGGATTCAGTACCCCAGTTCAGACCTGTTTACTGGTCAAACAGCCACATTTTGACTGACTGGTTCTTTTCAATCAACCTGCTCACCAGAAACAAAGACCCCACCCTGACCTGATTCACCACTGCTGGACTGAACAGCTCAGAGGGGTACACTGGTAATATAATATTTCCAGTTCCTACCCATTCAAATAAGAACATTCTGGTTAAATGGCCTTCTTTTGTCGTCTTAATAATCAATGTCTGTTGCTCTTTATCAGAAAAAGAGAAATACTGCAATAAAAAAAAACATATGGAAGAGAAACTGGAAATAGTAATTTGGTAATACTAGCAGCAAGTTTCGCATTTTGCAGTGTCCTGAAACTGAAATGAAGATCTCCTGTTTTTTTTTTTTGTTTGTTTGTTTGTTTTTTTAATGTCCATTACATGAAGCAGACAAACAAAATACATCATGTCCATTGTGAAAAAGCCAGTGTTATCCTGTTTCTTTTCTGTATGTCTGTTTGTCTGTATAAGAATAATGTCCTCAGGCTCTGGAAGTTTGTTGGAAAATAACACCTGCAATCGACTACAATGTAAGCCTGTCTAATATAATATTACAACTGAAGTGGATATACGAGCTAGCTTGTGAAATAATCGCTGTCTCTTTCCTGAGATTAGATTTGGTTAAGATGCAAGACGAATACCGTGGGAACTTGAGTAAACTGCTGTGAATTAAACGAACTAAAACATCTTTAAAAATGTCATGGACGTAGCCGCTCCTTCCATATGTAGGCAATACACCGCTCTCCATACCTTCGACATGGAAACTATGGCTGTTTGGTATGCAGATGAATGAACTTTTGAACCCTGAAGGCAAAGCTATGTGCATCACTGAGCAAAGCTATACCATCATTCATACAAGAGGTCGTGTCAGTGTTAGAATCTGCACTGTTAACATAATCCTCCAAATCAGTATTTGGGGTCAGCTGCCTTTAAGATAATCACATATAATACTAGCTACCCCCATGTAAAAATCCAAACATGCTTAAGCCTACTGCTGGTTAATTATGATCATGACCTTGAATCTTCAAAGCGAAAGTAAAGCTGTTTTTCTTACTAAAAACACCACAGCTCAATTAGTCAAATAGAAGAGGAGAGGCAGCAGTTGGACTTGTTTCTTACCTTGTTGTAGTAATGGAGCTGGACTGAGTGCCACTGGCCGTCGCTGACCCCGCCTGGGACGTATGGGGACACCGTGGTCTTTGTCTCCCCTGGAAGTCAAGGGAAGTAAAGACAGAAAAGTGGAGGTTTGGAGGAGAAAAAAAAGACGGTGAGGAAGGTGATGGGTGTGGGAGGAAAGAGGAAGAGATAAAGGAGAGAGAAAAATGGACTCGTGAATATTGAGCAGTTAAGACTGAAAAATGTGTAATGACACCACAAAAGGGAAGAAAAGAAGGATGTGTTTTATTCTTGTAATGTGTAGGTTGTGATTTATTGTACTCTGTGCCCAGTGAAGCGTTAATGTGCCTAAATAAGAGTAACCTGCTGATAAGCTACCTCTAAAGCTAAATTCTGTTTCCAAATGCACGCAGATAAACACACGCACCATAAATCAACTGTTGGGAAAGCCAGTGTCAGTCTGCCGTATCAATGTCTCTCACTGAGAAGATTGTAGAGCACAATGGCATGAGATTTACAAAGGCTTTACTGTGTTTGTCAAAGGCAAGGGCAGCCTGGAATCCACTGCTCTGAAATCTGTAAACTGTTCTGCAACACTAACAAGTAATGTGTGTTTCTTTGTATGCGACTCTAAAGAGATTGTGGCGGTTTTTCTATTACATGCATGTGAGAGCAATAAATAGAGTGAGGTATGTTTAGGGAAATGATCTGAAAACTCACTGAGTACATGTATTTACTATAAGCATTTGCATTAATGAAGTGTAGAAACACTAAACAGTGCAAATTAATTACACACACTTTCCTCCAACTCATTAAAAATGAGTCATATTTCTGAGTGTTTTATCTGATGACTCATGCACTAAATATTTAGTCATATTTCAGATTTGAAACAGGGCACAAAGACTTGGCTTCACTCCCAAACTGGATTCACACCAGATAATCATACTGAACTGGATCAGTCCCTGTAACGCACCATGGGAAAGTAGACTGACTCAGAAAACAGTCACCGATGAAACTAACATTCAACTGTTGACACAGTGAGTATGGGTGGGTTTTTGTTTGTACAAGTATTGTATATATATATATATATATATATGTAGATATTTGTAATGCGTGCATTTATTAACATTTTGCATTCACTCAACTTTTATTCTTCCAAAAACCCAGATTTTTGTGTATGTCTGTGTGTATTTTGTGACTGTTAAAGAACAGTTAGTTTGTGCCGTCATTAATCAGTCTGGCAGCTCCTCCTCTGAGGAAGCAGCTGCTTTCAAAGCATTAACACACACCCATTTGTCTTACCTACACCTGCAAAAAAACATGCACAAAATGGACACGTACAAACACTGGATACAGGCATTTTCTAACACAAACACACGCCCTTATCTAAAGAAAGTGTGTGCTAGGTTATTTAGCCGGTTCTTTGTGAAAGTCACTTTAGATAAAGCACACTTAACACCTGTGATATCTGCTCATAACAGAGCTGATGTTTACCGCAATTACTGTAGGAGGTCAGCACACACACACGTTAAATGCACACACACACACCCACACACACACACACACAGTATAAAGGCCTAACCTCCAGAGAACGTCAGCTGAATCTGCTCGTTGATGATCTCCAGTGCGATGAAGTCATGTTTCTCATTGAACCTGCCGTTGTACAGAAGGAGAGCGTTCCTCTCTCGGGTTGCAAACCTGCAGAGACAGGTGGAAGTTTTAGGGTTTCCAAAGTACTCTGTTATTTAAGCTGCATGACCAGAGTTTGTGATATCTGTTTAAACCTCACACGTTGACAAGAACACCTAAAAACAGGGTTCATACACATTTTTCAAGATCAAATTCAAGCACTTATCAATTACTTTTAAGGGTCATTTTCAAATTTTCCCTATACATCACCTTATAGCTGGGGTAAAATACATATCTACAGGAAAACATATACAGCTTTTTCATATTTTTATCACAACGATGTACATTGTATTATGCTATAAACATCTAAAATTAGGTTTCATTACAGCAAAAAGTTTAGAAATTAACAGAGAACACAAGTTTTATCCAAAAAAAGGGGTTCTTCAGGCACACTCCCACAGAGACAAAGATTAAGACAAAAATGTACCCGAAGTCGACTTAATTTTCTTTTCTGACATTTTTATTTTTCAAAATGTATCACCTCTCTATAAGTAGCTTTGGCTTGAGTCAATATTAAAAATAAATAGATAAATAAATACATCACCTCACAGAGATATAAGTGCAAGCACTTAAACTAAAATTCAAGCACTTTTCGGACCTTAAAAACACAACATCGTTACCTCAGCCTGTTAGAGGTTGTATGGTGAGCAGGATGTGGGTCATGTGCATGTTTTTTGGCAGTGCATAAAATTATCCCAATATTGGAATAATATCAGCGAAGAACTTGGAAAACATTGGGATACGAACTACCAAGGACATGTTCTGTGCTATATTTGGGTCATTTAAGAGGAAAAGACATACCATGTAAGGATAAATATTTGATTAAAATCCTCTTGGTAGTGTCTAAAAAAGCCATCACACGAAAATGATGTAAAGAGGACCCCCCCACCTTAAATAACTGGAGAAACTATGTGGAAGAAATTCACAACATAGAGAGACTTAGTTATATCATAAAACTACAGCAAGAAACATGTGAAGACCAATGGAAAAAATGGACAACATACAGGACGACAACTGACACTATGTTCTAAAATTTCAAAAATTAAACAATAAAATATAAGTAAAAAAAAAAAAAACAAAAAAACAAAAAAACACTACATTGAAATTCAAGCATTTTCAAGGATTTCAAGCACCTGTGTGAACCCTGTAAAAAGATCTTGTCTGTTGTGGATTCTCTAGTGATATAGATTCAGATTGGCCTCACATTAAGAGTTGAGTTAAGTTGTCTGGTCTTATCAGTGTTTGTTGTGACACAGATCCAACTCAAACAGCCCAAAGGATGAATGGGTGAAAGACCTTGTAGATAGTTTTATTGTAACAGGACCGAGGAGCCCTTGAGCACCAGTCACATGCAAAGGAAAGGCAGGATGTGTAAAAGTGGTGCACAGAGGAATCATTTCCCCTGTCTAAGATGATGCATGAGTGCATCCATGTGCGGCAGAAGGAAAGACCTGGTAATTGAGCCAGGATGAAAAAAATATCACCTACTTATATGTGTGTTCTACGAGAGCACAGAGTTCACATGCCTATGTGTTTGTGTGAGCTGGGGCGTAAGGTGAGGGCAGAGGAGTCAGCCGACAGATGCCGGTGAGGCCAGTGAAGCAGGAAGTCAGGATGACTGTAGTCAAACACTGATAAGAGAAACTCATCAAAGCCTTTCCTGTTTTCACCGCAACGCAAACGCTTTCCTTACTGTCCTGCTGCTGATCTGCTTCCATCATATCGCTCCAGTTCATCTTATCTGTAGGTGTAAATTAAAGAATGATCATTTTGACAAAATATTTATGGTGCACGTGTTCCAAACTTGCTGAACCGGGGTCATTTTTCACCAGTAGTCTCATGTCTAAGAGTGTGAGAACATGATAAGCGCTACTCATAAGGTTTCACATTCAGGTAGAGTGTACGTTGTTTCTTCTCATATGAGTGGGTGCATAATGAGAAGAGGCAGATGAGACACAATGGAAAAGTGTGTACATGTCACGACACGCCCCAGATGACACAGTTTGGCTCACTGAATCCAACTGTGTTTATCTGAGGAGCTCCTCACACTCTCTAAATTACCGTTTACGACACACACCGATTCAAGTACTACAGACGTGTATCGCTGTAGGTGTGTGATTTAATGTGACAGAAAGAACCTAACCATGAAATATTAACCAGAGAGATTAATATATAAGCCAAAATGCTTGACATGTGTTAAAAACTCTCCAGAAGTAAATGTTTCACGGGAAGTGGGACGGAGATAAGTCTCAATTTGGGAGAATGGCCCAAAGCTAGTATTTAAAGAAACAGTTTCTATATTTTAGGAAATGTTAATATGTCAAAATGTGAAGCTGCACATCGAAGAAAAGCTTCAGTCAGGTTTAGGAAAAAAGGGAATAACTGTGTTTAAAAGCAAATAAAGAGAAAAGTCAATGTACGGTATCTTTAAAGTTCTCTATTCATAGTATATCTAACTTTTTATATATATACAAAGTGATAAAATACTAGTTTGTTGACAGTGGAGGCTGGTCCATAAAGGGTGAAAGGATGACACCCTCACTTAAAAAAGTAAATTCAATTCAGTTCAGTACTTTATTGTCTTAGTGAAAAAACAAACACAATGAGACTGAAGTTGAAGCTTCTTCAGGCAGACATAACAATGCAATACAAAAGCAAAATTAAACTGCAACTCCATAGTACAAAAAAACTAGCATCAAGCACAGGACTGTGAATGTAACAGTGCAAAAGTTCACATGAAGTTCAAGTGAAAGTCCAAGTGGGTGGGGGGGCTGGGATTATGGGGAGGGTGAAGGGGGTACAGATAGTAAGTATAGCAAAAGTGTCTGAAATAAAGAATATGTTTCATTTATTATGATATAATACCAGTCCCATATCCTATATTTCATGTCAAACATGTACTGAGGTTGTTTTTAGCTTTATTAACTTCATTTTTGTGTGAATATGTTCACTTCCTGGTAAAATAAGTACGGATGTGGCTCTGCAAACCTTTGACGAACAGGTGACACGAGACTGCTTTGTCATTGAAGAATTAACCCTTTAGGTCCCAGTGGGTTTTTTTGTTGTAGTTTGTTTTGTTTTAATATTCAATTTTGATGTCAAGATTTCAAAAAGCTGTCTGATTCATTCAGTTATGTTATCACAATATTGTGTCTTTGGCGCTTAAAGGGTTAAAGTATCAGCTCTGGGTGCAATGTGTAGACACTGTAGTCAATTAGAACTGATTTTATTTTATTATCCTTATGTGATTGGATGCTTTTTTTTCTGGGTTGCCTTTTGTGGAGGCTTTCAGGACACCGGAGTGAACATAAAACGGATGATTAACCTGCTCCTAATGTCACAGGTAACAAAGTTTAGTCCTGTTCAGCCCATTACACCTTTGTTTAATCTCATCTCTGTGTTCAACTGTAGTTTAATGGAGGGTGAGGAAAAAGTGTTATATAAAGTACTGGAAAGTCACACTTGAGTAGAAGTACAGGTACCAAAAAATTACTTCAGTGGCTCTGCGGTCAAAAAGATACCTTCACCCTTTGGGAGCCTGAGATTCTGAACAATAGAACGTTAAAAATGTAGGTGGACTAAAGTCAAACATTAATGTCAAATGTTTATGACATGTAAAAACCAGCTAACTGAAACATAAAGAAATTGTCTGCACACAAAATTTTCTTGTGCACCAAGCACAACTGTTTGTGACACTGTGTAATGATTTTCGATTTCTCTTTTTCCATTCTAATGAATAAACTGCTGAAGGTTAGAGTGTACAATGAGAGTACAGTAGCTTTGAGGTTAAACACAACATTCCACTGCTAAACTCGTTTCCTGTCTTTTCTTTACTGTCCCATGTCAGATAAAGTGTAAAACTAGTCCTTTAATCACAAACGTCTCTCTGCTAAACGTATTACCTCATTAGACCCATGAAAGGAGAGGGATACAGTAAAGAAACAGTACTGATGGAGACCAGAGGACTCACATGAAGGAGATGGTGAAGTGGAACCTCTGTCTCAGGCCTCTGAAGGTGACGAAGGACTGTTCAGGGAAGCTGCGGGTGGTCATCTCGCAGTAGGGCTTCTCGTACTCCCCTGGCGGACACTTGCACATGAAACCCCCAGCGAGCCGGTTGACACACTCGCCACCGTTCTTACACACACCAGGTACACATCGGCCAGATGAAGCGTTCAGCTCACAATGTTCGCCTGCAAGAAAACACAGAGGTTGAAACTGTGTTGTAGCCCAAATCTTCACCCTGTATGCACGTCCACAGTCTGACTGACTTACACTGATCATTTCTTTAAACCTTGTCAGTGATTCCGTTATTGCTTTGTTTTTCATTATGTGCATTGTATTCTTTGCAGTGTCAATGATAAATTGCCTGTAATCATTCTATCATTTCATCTTCTCTGCAGCGCATGTTGTTCACCGTTGACTGAAATACAGTCTTCATATCATCCCTTTGGAATTCAACTGTTTTAACAAGACATCTTTGATTTTCAGTCATGCTCACATGCACTACTAACTTCTGCCTTTTCAATTTGTGGGTTAAACACAACGTCTGTCCGGGTAAAACCTCACGCATTTCAGATAACCTTTAAAACAGCAGTTTATAAAAATTCTATCTCCATCTAAACATTAGAAACAAGGGCAACGCCTGTTTACAGCCCTTTCTGGGAATTCACAGTTGTAGCCACAAGATAAAGTGACCATATTTGGAAAGAAGAGACAAGACAGGAGATAAGAAGAGTGAAGAAGAAGAAGAAAAGGAAGCAAAGAAGTAAAGAGAAGATAAAGGTGGAGTTGGGAGTGGAAATGCAGCCATTCCTCTATGGCTGAATGAATTATTACAAAAATCTATAAAGCTAAGATAATCACTGAGCTGAAAATAGCTTCTTGGAAAATCTGCACCCCATTTTCAGTCCAATTAGTCCAAGACATATCCATTCAGCTCAAGTTAATTTGTTAACAATATAAATGGATAAAGGCATTAAAAAAAGTCACATGTTGCATTATCATTACCTGCAGTTAACTTGGTGTAACTGCACTTAATTTTCTTCAGACATTTCAGGTTGTTCATATTTGTTGAAGTTATTCACATTTTAAAGGATAGTTTGTTAATGTAAACATTTTCATAATTTAATGTTTTTTGCACTAAATCAAAGAGAAAAAAATGGTGCTGTCATTATTCATAGGTTATTATGATATTATTTTTGAGTTTGACGCCCTAACTTGCACTTTGCAAATTCATCCCGCGGGCCGGATTGGAACCTTTGGTGGGCCGGTTTTGGCCCCCGGGCCGCATGTTTGACACCTGTGCTGTAGAAGAACAAAGGTTTTGTGGAACTACCTGCAGATTCCTCTTGCCTGTCAACTGGCTGTAGAGCATCAAAAATGCATTGATTAATTGTCAGTTTCCATTAAATCAAGTGTAAATTATTTTGATACTCGATTAATTGGTTTGAATATTAAAAAAAAGTCAGGATGTTTAGATTCCATCTTCTGAAACTGGATTATTCCTGGTTTTCCTTTTCTTCTGTGACACACATCTTGGATCATCTTTGGGAAGTCCTGATCTACCATTTTATCCTTTTTATGAAATTTCATAGATTGAGGAAATATTCAACCGATTGATCAACAATGAAAATAATCATTAAATGTCAAAAGTCTGGCTACGCTTAATTATCAAATTCAGTTTTGTTGCTGCAATGAATCCGTCCATGGGAAATTCCTTCCTAATGGTCATGTGGCTCTAGTTCGGTCTAAATTCAGTGCGCTGGGCTCTGGTTCCTCTGCTCATTTACATTCCACCAGTGAATCTTTTTTCCTGACTGTTATATTATTTCTGATAGAATTCAGTGTCCTAATGATGTGTGTCAAGTTGCTATCCAGACAAGATCTCTCCATCCAGGACGCACACAGACCCCCAACACCACAGCCTGGAACCAGGTAATGGCCCTTCTATCCTCAGCATAATCCTTTTTTCCGAGGGAGAATTATAAGGATCTGTTTCCCTGTAATGTAGGAAACCTAAGGAGGAAAGAGTGGCCCCCGCTGTCAACAGCCCCATAATGGTCCCTGATGGGCCCTGACTATCTGGAGTTGAACTGTGACCTTCAAAGAGGGGACAGCGGGATGTAGGTAAGAGAAATATGACAGAAGAGTGGGAGCAGAAGGCGAGAGAGGGCCGCTGAGTGACAGAGGCAGGGATAATCAGGTAATTACATCAGAGAGATAGAGGAAGAGGAGCGGAAAGGTGGAGTGTTTGGAGAGGAAGATGAAGGCTGTCAGCCTCTATTAGGGACAGACAGAGGAGCGGAGACAGTCGGACAGGTATCAGATGAACGGGGGGAAGTAGGGGAGGAAGATCACTGGCATCGGGAAATATTTGGGAAAGTGATTTCTATGGGAACGATGAAAGCTTCTGAGTCTTCCCAGAACTCCTCTACAGTGTGAAAGTTGTGGACTTTAATGTAAGCTTCAGGTTCCTGTTTCAGTTTTCAGAGGAGGTCTCATGTAAACAACATGTTTGTTTACCACAAGCTTGTTTACATGGAAACACTTGATTTTTGCAATCGATGACCTGTTAAAAGACTGTTCAGTAACAATAAGCAGTCTGTAGTACTGTATGTTTGTTGCCTGGTAATCCTTACTGCGCTGTGCAATCAACTATAATAATAATATGTCAAAGTTTCAAGTTAGTGTTGTCATTTTTTACTCACTTTGTCTGATGTGTGATTAATTGTAAATTTTGTATTGAAAAACTTGCATTGTACTCGTTTGTGTTTGGGTATTCTAAATCTAGGTTTTAAAAATTGCATGTTTATAACCTTGTTTCACCTTTTTGGGCGACAGTTCTACATCTGTCCATGCACCGCAGATGAAAAACAGCCATTAGGCTAACTCTGGTACATTTACAGCAATGTGAATCAATGTATAATGCCCCTGTTAAATAAACCAATAAGATAAATAACTACATTTCCAATTTTTTTCTTCAACTTGTGTGTCAGCGGTAACATTTTTATTACAGGATCGTAATAATGCAGATAATGTATCAGTAAGTACTATAGTAACTTTAGTTTTCAGTACAACTGTCACACTAGTAATGTTTGTAATGGGTTAAGGAGTACAGACCTGGTTCATCCTGTAGGGTCAGAATTCCAGGCACTTCTATAAGGTCATAAATCTATGTGCATACATGCATCTGTGTGCAGGTGGATGCACCTGTACTGTGTTTTTTATCTTGCACTCTGTGTGCACTGATCTCAAGCTACAATCAAAGGCAGTGGAAGGTTTTACAACCTGTTTGTGCAGTTTTTGTATAACTCATTAAACCCTTTGTTAAAATAAGGCCCTACCACATACTCACAGTAAACTGTCATTATTTCTTCAAATGGAGTAAAAATAAAAATGTGATCCTTCAATATAGGATGACTAATAAAATGTGTTGGGTGATTTTTTAGGCTAGAGAAAGGCAGTAATATGCGGCATGTATACAAGTGAAAAGCAAGCAAAACATTAATAGCTTTAATTAATAGATTTTATAATTGGATTTTATACATATAATCCTAACAATAATAATTAAATAGTTAATCATACTACTAGTACCACAGAGACTGATAAAAAAGGTAAGAATAGAGGGTTTAGGGAGGAATTTGCATGAAAAAGCCAGAGAGAGATTTGCATGAAATAGCCTCCAAATTTCCAAAATAACTAGTAAATTTATCATCACAAGGTCAGTGACGAAAAATACACACTGAAGTTGAAGTTTAATCATGCAAGTCATGGTCAAAAAATGTCCCACACCCAATTTTTTTGTTGGACCACCTTTAGCTTTGATTCAAGGACACATTCACCATGGCATAAATGATGTCACAATAAACATCACAACATTTATTTCATCTATAGTTACACTCATTGTTCACCACGATCTTGTCTTGATGATGGGAGAGTCACAATGTCGTGTAACGTCTTCTCCATCACAGCCCGAGATTCTCAGTGGGATTCAGGTCTGGACTCTGCTGTGGCCAATTCATATTCATGTAAATTATGTCTGTCATAGTTTGAGCTTGGTGAACCCTACTGTTGTCCAATTGCCATGCTGTCTGTCTGTCTGTCTGTCTGTCTGAACCAAGAAGCTACTCACTACATCATTAGGGTTAAAGAACAGAAACATATTGATCACTATGCTAATTATTTAATGGATGGCTATGACCTATTTGCTTTTCTTTCCCAGGCTGTGTACATTCCTTGTGCGTGCATTGATCATTAACCATGTAACCAACTCACCGGTGAAGTCTTCCAAGCATTCACAGGTGTAGCCACCTTCTCGGCTGCGACACCTCCCGTTGTTTTTGCACGGGCCAGAGTAGCAAAGGTCAATCTCAGTTTCGCAGTACTCCCCGGTGAAACCAACCGGACAACGGCAGCGCAGTCCGTTGATAGGATGTATGGGTCGAAAAAGAACAGTGTCTGAGGCGATGAAGGGTGGAGAGCTGTCGAACTTCAGCACCGAGACACATTTCATGTAGTTCTCACAGGGCTCCCGAAGGCAGATGTTATCATCGAACGGCAACACCTGGAAGATGAAAGATACAATATATATATAGTACATATAGGAATAGACTGGTTTTGTTAGTTTCTACTTGTAAGGTTTTAAAGCAGGGGTGTCAAACATTCAACCCGCAGGTAAATATCAGCTCTCCAAAGGGTCAAATCCGGCCTGTGGAATGAATTTGTGAAAGGCAAAAATTATACTGAAGATATTAACAGTCAAGGGTGTCATTTTAGTTCAGGGGCCACAAACAGCCCAATCTGATCTCCAGTGGGTCAGACCAGTAAAACAGCATAATATCCTTAAAATAATGACAATTCCAAAGGTTTGTATTTTAGTGTAAAAAAGTACAAGAAAATGTTTACTTTTACAAACTATCCCTTCACAAAAAATGTGAATGCCCTGAACAGTAATTGAAATTTTTTAACAATATTATGCGTGTTACTAAATGTTTGATGCCTTTGTAGATCCACTGTGATCTATAAGTTGTAATGTCCCTAAACAGTCGTAGAAAAAATTATTAGACCACCTCTTGTTTTCTTCAATTTCTTGTTCATTTTAATGCCTGGTACAACTAAAGGTACATTTTTTTGGACAAATATAATGAAAACAACAAAAATAGCTCATAATAGTTTAATTGAAGAGCTTATATTTAGACATTTTCCATATTTTCTTGATAATAACCAAAATCCCTTCAGTTCTTACGTCAATACTGCCAAAACTGATATTCCATGTTTTCTTGTCTGTCTGTTTTAGTCACATGATACACACAGGAGTTAGTACTTGATTTCATAACCATTGTTTTTGATGACTGTTGATGGTCTAATCTATTTTTTTCCGCAACTGTATGTTCAAATGATAAGCACAGACATAATACTTTTAAAATTGCAATTATTTTTCTTAGGAAATTTTAGGTTGTTCATGCTATTCATATATTTAAAGGACAGTTTGTAGATGTAAACATTTTCATCATGTAATTTTTTTTTTATTTGCCCTAAAACACAGAGAAAAGTTTGGAGTTGCCATATTTATATTTATTTATATTCATGTTATTTATAGGTTATTATGATCATATTGAGCTATATGTGGCCCCTGAACTAAAATGAGTTTGACAGCCCTTCTTTAACGTGTTGTCTCCCTATAAGACGCATGTTGTTAGTATGTTATTGTATGTGCTCTTTCTCTGTTACCTCCTGAGATGATATCAGCCTGAGCAGAGTCCTATTGAGGTAAATCTGCTCCTGCAGCTCCTCCGAAGGGAAGAAAGTCCCTTTCCCTGGCGCACCACCCGGCTGAAGCGCCGAAAAGGTCACATTAAGGATGGATCCTTGCACATCTGTGTCATTTTGGATGTTAAATACAAACACTGCTTCCCGTTTGGTGGAGAGCACAGCGGCCACACCCTCCAGGAAGAGGCTGAGTAGCGGAGAGAGGAAACGCTCCTGGGACATGTTCTCCAGACGCACAGTGATGCTGTTGGTTAACATGTCATCTGTAATGATGGTGACTCGCAGTGTGCAGAGGGCCACAACACGATGAAGACCATCTGAAAAGGAAAGAGAGCAGGTTTGACTTGTTTGTCCACTTTTACACATTAAGAGGTTTTAAAAATACAGCACTGAAACAGTGCAGTAGCAGTAACAGGATGGAGGATTGAAAAAAACACATAAAAACTAGTGCTGTCAAACAATTAATATTTTTAATCAGATTAATCATAGGGTTGCTGTGGATTGATTTCGATTAATCATGATTAAATATCAATCCTTTTTAATCTATATTAATGGCATTTCATTTTGCATGAGCAAACAGACTCACGAAAGAAGGTAATATATATGCACTTAACATGTTTATTAAACACCTTCAACAGTTTCAGCAAAACAAATTGAAACAACTGTTCCATCTTGGGTTTTTTTGTCCTCATATTTCCATCCAGACAGCCAACGTGCTGTTTAGTCTCTTGTCTCTTCCATCTTTATGGGTTGGTTCTACTGTCTGTCACTACCGGATCAACTGACCATTTATTCATGCGCGACAGTAACTCTACTTGGACAAACTGCCCCAAATGCATTGGCAGAGACACTCAGAGTCAATCTGTGCTGCAGATTGGTTAATTGTGTCAAAAATTTTTAATCAGATTAATCTGCGTTAACTTTCACAGCCCTAATAAAAACAGAATAACAAAAATCTGCAGAAGGTTTGTGTTCTAAGAAATTAGGCCAGTTTGAATCCAGGTGAGTGCTGTCTGTGATAAAATGTGTCAACAAACCTCAGCAAGGACACCTTGAACCAGCAACACAATAAAACCCACCTCCTCATGTACTGCTTTTGTACATGCACTACAAAAAACAAGTAGTATTTTTGTTTCCTGTAAAGGTGTGTATGCATTTCTTCCACCTATTTCCTGACAAATATCATCTTACAGTGTGTGTCGGACAGATGTGACGGCCTTATTGTCTCGTTTTCCTGCCAAACCACTCCTTCTTTCTGTGTCTACACAACTCCCTGTTTCCTACACTCTTATCTCATTTTCTGCTTTGAAAATATACATTGTTTTCTCAATATATGTTTATAATAAAAGGGTTTACTTGAGTCTAATACTGATCTGAAGTCAAACACTGAGCGTAAGTAGATCTTGATCACATCTTATCCTGTTGAAGACATGCATTGTTCAGTCTGTGCTGGTCAGACATGATCCTATCTTTTTTTCTCTGCACCATCTCCCTTTACAGTAGCTTAACAGCTTGAGTTGTTTACTGTGTAACACTTTTGCCGCTAGATTGAATTAAGTAGTTGCCAGTCAGTGTAGATTCGGTTTGATTCAAGCCCTGGCTGAGAGTAATTGGATCAGTCTAGGATTTCTGCCCCAGGGGAGGGTTGGGTCTGGTCTCATACCTACTTCTAGAACAACTGTATGTACTAGAGACCACGAGGGCCAACAGGAGGCTATAGGCTGCAGAGGGAACGGGCTGAGTGAAATACAGTGGACAACAGGTGGTGAGGCCAGATGAAATTTGCAGGGGGGATAATACTGTTGAAGCAGAGTGGTGGGGGTGGGTCGGGTTGCACAGCTTTGCGGTCCCATATTGAGGACTTGAGTGTGTGGTACATATGTGTAGGTTTAGGGGTGAAAGAGTCATGGTGAGGATCGACCACAGGTGTCCTGTCACTTCCAGACATAGATGAGGTCATTTCTCAGGACCTTAAACTCTCATCACACACAGACGCACAGTCAATCAGGAAAGGGTGTGGACAGGCGGGCTCATCAGACTACCCACAGTCCAACCGCTAACCAGGCAGGAGGTCAACTCAACTGTATCAGGGTGAATAACTCACAATAGGAGGCAGCATCAGGGTTAATTAGTTCACAGAGACCTGGTTACTGCTGGACCTAAGGCTGCACCATATAACATGTCATTATGATATCTACACTGCAAAACAGGGGTGTCTAAAAACAAGATAAAAACACAAAATCTGAGGAAAAAGGGACTCAAAACAAGTGAAATATCTGTCCATGCAGCAAGAGAATTTCACTTGACAAGATTTCTTGAATTAAGATTGTTAAATCTAGAAATAAGCATGTCTACAGATGTATGAACACTTAAAATAAGAAATTAACTCTTAAAACAAGAAAAATATCTAACACTTCTAAATCTGAGTTGTTGTTTTTTTTTTTTTTGGTAAGAACCAAATAATTTGCAGTGTATGTACATGTACAGGACAAAACAGCACAAAAACACATAATGCTGCAACTGTTTTCTGGCTGTGTTATATAAAAAGAAGACATGCAACTCTCAATTTCAATGTGAGACATCTGATATAACATCAGTTACTCCTTCTTAAGGGTTTTTTGGATCAACATAGGCAATGACACGAAGCTTCTATAGTTTCAGTAAACGAAACCAATCCCCGTCATTTTATCAAACAACCAAAAAGGCCTCTCACCTGCTAGTCAAGACAACAATGTGATAAATGTAAAAAAAAAAAAAAAAAAAAAAAAAAGCAGAAAATCAAAAGAAGCAAAAAAGACTTTCGCAAACTAAATTAATTATCAGTGTTCAGAAAGTAAGCAGTTCAAGTATAATGGGCTTGTCTCTGGCTGTTTTTGTATAACTTCTTAAAGATTGATGATTCATTTGTTTGCAACAGTCCTTTTTGTCTCTTTGGTTTCATTCATTTACATTTAAATTCTGTATTTTTGGAGGCAGTGAAACTCCTACAACTACTATGTTTTGCAAAAAAAAAAAAGTCTATGTATTTTCTCAAGTATGAGAAGACCAATACAAACTCAAAAATGCCATCTTTGCCTCACAATTGTTTGACTTTTGTGACTGAAACTAATGTATTTATTTTTTAATCTATCTTTCGTTTTCTTTTTTTTCCCCCAATATCATGCAGCCCTGACTGGATGATAAGTATAAAAGGCATATAAGGCACATGGGTGGCAACAGAGTGACAGATAGTGCACATATTCTAAATTCAGACGTGCACATAAACATTAACAAGTCACTCTGCAGGACTGTGACATTAAGCAGCAGCTGTTCTATATTGGGCTGCTATAATGTGTGGGAGTGCATGTGCTCGTTCAACACAGTGCGAACAGACAAAGTATCTATCGGCTACTGTGTGTTTGTTTCTCTACAGAGACCCACACCTGTCCCCCTCCCTCCCTCTGTGTCTGCGGGGAACAATGTTATCCCACTTGTCACCAGAGCGGATACTTAACACACACTAGATCACACACATCCGGCTGGGTTGTGCGTACGAAACTGAGAATAAAGATCAAGTCGTTTTCTTGGTGAGCGGGCTTATGGAAACATTGACAACCCTCAGCGGCTCTGACACATACGGAGGAAATTAAGAAGAGCAAGGATACGACGGAGCACTGCAGGAGCCCGGTGCTGGAAACGACAAACTGTAACGAAAAAGATCGCAGGGTCGTGGAGAGATGTGAAGTATTTATGAGGCAGAAAAAGCAAGAGCAGTGCTGAGAGCAATGCATTGAAATTACAATTGGCTGAGGAGTCATGTGGCACCACTTGTAACATATGCAATGTCACGAGTCATTTTTTAAATACTACTACAGAAAGGTATAATGGGATTGTAGCATGTTTCGACCTTGGTAAAGAGAGGCTTGAGTGAGATTGTGTATTTGCACAAAAAAAAAAAAAAAAAACACTGGTGAACAACAAATTTACTGTTTAAGTTTTTTGAGCTGATTTAGGATAATTTTGGTGTGCTGAATCCAAAAATCACATTAATTTTGCTCAATCAGGTCAACTTTCTGAACTATGCTACATATTGGCTTTTTAACATTTTCGCTTACATTTATGGGCATTTTCACATCATATGATGCAAAATTCTTTCATATTTCTTGCAATAAACGAGTTCTGAAGATTTTACTTTTGCCAATTTATGATTAATGGTTTTTTTAACATTACAGGTGAACGAAATGGCTTCGACTAGAAGATCTTGCAAAAATAAGCCTGACGTATTCTGCTACATCTGCGGTGAATACACCATTGTACCTAACAGGAATCCTGTTAGAAAATGATTTTTCTTCTCTTAAAACCTATTTTGGGTGAGAACTATACAAAAAAATCAACTGATAAAGTCAAAAAAATGTAATCAATTTTGTGAGAAGATCACATTTTTCAAAATCAAATTAGCAAAAAAAAACTGACCTGATTGAGAAAAACAGATGTCATTTTTGGATTTAGCGGTGCAAAATGGTCCTAATTCAGTTGAAAAAACCTAGACAACTTGCAAAAAACATTTTTTTGTAACCCAGTGTAATCTGTCCAACATAAAACAAATAAAAGAATCTGTGTTTTTAAGATAGTTGTTTGTTTTCTAACTTTTGGGGTATCCTTACGCACACTATTTATAGAGCCCACCAGCTGCTGCTATGGGATCACACACATACAGAGGATGGGCTGAGCCGTGGAAAAGGGTGTGTCACAGGGAGACACCATGGAAAAAAAAGTCTATATGTGTGTAAGAATGCCATCATACACTGGAAATCATGAGCAGACGTGCACACGACTTAGCACTACTCAGAGTACTTTAACCTGTTAAACCCTGACCATATTTTCAGGGGAAAAACGCCTAAAAAGACATACCCAAAGTAAATGAAGAATTACGTCACAATAATAAGGTTCATATGGATGTTCTTGGTGTCTGTGGACATTTAGAGACTGCACAGAATCTATTCCCATTGTCTAAAATATTCTATCTATTACTATGCCTGAGTAAACTGTAACAAACTAAAAGAGAAATTAGAATTTTTCATCCTCGCCTGTTTTTTTTCGGCTGGATTGACGATGATATGCATAAATTAATTGTTTGTGTCGGAGATTTTTAATAGCGTATATTTCACCCAAAAAGATTAAAAATCATGTTTGAACATTAAAGTCTGCACTAAAATACACTTTTGATGTACTTTTATTAACATTAGGGTCTAAACTTTGAGCAAAAGTTGAAAAAAACATTAATGTCCTGATTTATTATATTTTTATAGTAGATGAATATTAATAAAATTTTATCGGACTGCGGGCAGGCTGATAGGGCTAAAGGGGTTAATAGATGACACTCCAAGTCAAAACAAAACCCACCAACAGACACATAATCTCATCACGCATTTATACTGAGGAGAAATCAGTTATCAGCTCTGTATCTCTGTCTATTTCACTTATTGTACACTAAGGCTACGTTCAGACTGCAGGCTAATGAGCTCCAAATCTGATTTTTTTTTTTGTCCATATATGACCAGTATCCGATCTGTTAAAGACAGTTTGAACAGCACAAATCTGATTTTTTTCAAATCCGACCCAGGCCATTTTCATATGTGGTCCTAAATCCAAAACATATCTGATATTTTCCAATGTGACTTCAGTCTAAACAGCCGAGTCGCGTTTATCTGACCTTAACGTTATTGAAATGCAACAAATGTCACAATTGTGCATCCCGAGAGTGTTACTTCCGTAAACACAGTGTGTGCCTGCGTGGTCACGTATTACGTCAGGACCTCTTTTGCACATGCGGGTCACTTCAGGGTCGCATTCAGTTCATACTCCAAACTGATAGAAGTCGCATTTAACCCATAAAGACCCAAACATCCACCACTGATCAAAAGCATCTACTGATTTACACTGTTTAATACCTGTTGATCCATGAATCCCATCAACACATCTAAATAATTGGCGTAAAATACAGTTATTCATCTTTTCATGGTGATCAGATATGACCCATTTGGATGTTCAGAGGCTCCATAGTTACCGTGGAAACATCGTCATCCTCTCCAACACAGGTGTCAAACATGCGGCCCAGGGGCCAAATCCGGCCCGCCAAAGGGTCCAATCCGGCCCGCAGGATGAAATTTGTGAAATGCAAAAATGACACTGAAGATATCAACAATCAATGGTGTCAAAATCATTTTAATTCAGGTTCCACATACAGACACATACAGTCCAATTAGATTTGAAGTGGGTCAGAACCAGTAAAATATTATCATAATAACCTATAAATAATGACAACCCCAAATTCTCTCTTTGTTTTTTTGCTGTAAAAAAGTAAAATTACATGAAAATGTTTACATTACCAAACTATACTTTTATAAAAAAATGGGAATAACCTGAACAAATATGAACAAACAGAAATGTCTTAAGAAAAGTAAATAAAATTTTACTAATATTCTGCCTGTTATGAAATGTTTTGTGCGACTGCAATGCACATGTGTAAACGATAAACTGATAAACAGAGGCAGAATATTGTTGAAAATTGCACTTGTTCTTCTTAAGACAATTGAAGTTGTTCATGCTATTCAGATTTTTACGGGAACTTTGTAGATGTAAACCTGATCATAATATAATTTTTTACGTTTTTCCCTGTTATTATTTTACTAGTCCGGCCCACTGGAGATCAAACTGGGCTGAAAGTGGTCCCTGAACTAAAATGAGTTTGACACCCCTGCTCTACGACATTGATTCACCAGTAAAACCCATGGAGTTGGATCAATGACAGTGGATGGAGACACTGGGTTTATGTTCAGTTAATGAAAGATTTTACTGAAAACATCCCCTTTTCTTCAGTTTTCTCTGTTTTTGATAAAGCAGCTAACCCTCAATTTCACTCTGAGCTTTTATGAACATCTGCAGTACTTGATCGATAAATTACCTAAAAGAAAATACCTGATTTATACTGATAAAATACAAAATACAGAGGATAATATTCTAATAAATGGTGATAAATCAGTTAAGAAAGGTTAAATACAGAGAAAATTTCTCTTGGGAACTGACACAAAAGTAGCACTGGGTCTTTATGGGTTAATGTGTAATATGAACGAGCACACAAAAAAATCGGATTTCACCAAAAAATCTGAATTGTGCACTAAGACCTGCTGTCTAAACGCAGTCTAAGCGGTTCAGTAAAGTCAGTGTTATATTATCCAGAGTCCCAGGAGAGTGCAAGTTTTGGCTTTTTATATTAAATAATTGTATTGATTGGAAAAAGCATAATGCAATGTTTTATTTCTTATTTATTTATTTATTTATTTATTTAAGAAATGTCTTTGCAGTGGAGGGGTAATAAAGGTATGAAACACTTGTCCCCTACAGAGGACAAAAACAAAAAAAATAGGTCTTACGAGTATATTTATACCCCGTTATCACTTGGTTCTTACAGTCATGGACACAGATTTGGCAGTGAGATAGTTTTCTTTTGACAAACTTTGCTGACTCAGTACTTTTAGATTTTTCAATTATAAGCACTGGCACGTTTCATAGTCTTTAATTTGCAAGTAAATCACATTCACACAAACAGCCAATGCACATGTTTACACCTTTAGCACTCATATACAGTCGTAGTAGTTTTAGGTAGGATCCTCACACAGTTTTTATTTTATGTTTTGTTTAATTCACGCAGATAGAGCTGAGAGCCACACAGTCAGAGCCCTGTGCTGTTTTGTGGTCAAGCTGTTAAGGTGATAAGAGCTGTTAAAGAGCTGTGAAATAAGTCACGCCAATAACAGGCTTGTGTTTGTGCATGACAACAAATGACCACACACTGACGCTCACACGCACAGATGCATAAAACTAATAAATTTGTCTATCAACTGTCGGTCGGACTCTCTAATGGCACATTTGTCTCTAGCACACACGCATACACAGGCCTGTCTATGTGTGTGTGAACGTTGTCACCAAACTGCTGACACACACCCATGCACATATTCTGGCCAGCTGTCACAACCACACACAGTACACACTACGATACAAATACACAAAGCAGATACTCTCACATTTATTACGCTCACAACTTAGAACCTTGTTTTAAAGGTAGCAGCATTTTTGAGAGTATAAAAATACAACTGTTTTGCAAATGCTCCGTGTTGGCGTGTGCGATTCAAACATTCATGTGATTTCAACTCTGGTGGCCAACACCCCCTAAAAGCATCAGCAGTGTTTAGTCAGTTAGCGAGAGGGACGGCCAGTAAAACAAGACAAAACAAACAACACATTTGTAGCTGCGACAGGTTTCAGAGAGGTGACAAGACCACCAAGAGACACACGTCACCCCTTTCTGCCTTCCTAAAAATCCTGTCGAGAGGTAAAATCCAGACTAAGGAATTAAATTACACTGGGTTACAAAAAAATGTTTTTTGCAAGTTGTCTTGGTTTTTTCAACTGAATTAGGACCATTTTGCACCGCTAAATCCAAAAATGACATCTGTTTTTCTCAATCAGGTCAGGTTTTTTTTGCTAATTTGATTTTGAAAAATTTGATCTTCTCACAAAATTGATTACATTTTTGTGACTTTATCAGTTGATTTTTTATATAGTTCTCACCCAAAATAGGTTTTAAGAGAGAAAAAAAAATCATTTTCTAACAGGATGTATTTATTAAGTGTTACAAACTGTAGCAGAATACGTCAGGCTTATTTTTGCAAGATCTTCTAGTCGAAACCATTTCATTCACCTGTAATATCAAAAAAAACATTAATCATAAATTGGCAAAAGTAAAATCTTCAGAACTCGTTTATTGCAAGAAATATGAAAGAATTTTGTATCATATGATGTGAAAATGCCCATAAATGTAAGCAAAAATGTTAAAAAGCCAATATGTAGCATAGTTCAGAAAGTTGACCTGATTGAGCAAAATTAATGTGATTTTTGGATTCAGCACACCAAAATTATCCTAAATCAGCTCAAAAAACTTAAACAATAAATTTGTTGTTGACCAGTGTTTTCTGAGAGTATTGGAATATGCTGACTACAATAGGACTCAGGAAAAGGAAATGAAATGAAACATCATAGGTAGATGAGAAAATATTTTAAAATATGTTTGTAGTTACTTAGAACATTTGAATTTATTAAAGATTATAATGTAAATTGTGTCTCTTATATGTTTAAGGGTCCCCATTTATACACTGAGGATTGCTTCGGGGGTGTCCTATTACGAAATGCGACTTGTAAATGAATTGTCGATTTTAACTGTTTGTAATACTTTTGTTATAAAATTGACTGACTGATTGAATTGTCACTGACAACGGCACACTGCATTTATTTTATTAAACAGCTGACAGCTGAAAAAAAAAGCATCTACTGATCAAAATTGCTTAACTTTTTATAAACTAATCCTCTCAATATAAATTTCAATTATTCAGAAAAAATGCAGTATCTCAGCTTTTCGTTGGCGTCAGATCTGGATGACATTTGGACGTTCAGAGCCTCAGTAGTGAACATGGAAAAACTATCATCTTCCGCAACACTAAGTATCCAATAAAACACTTGGTGTTACATTCAGTTAATACTATAATTGGCAGAAAATGCTCACATTTTCTTCAGTTTTTTCCATTCTTTTTTTTTTTTTTTAAACTCTTTTTATTGAAATCAGAACAATGATGACAATAAAAAAAAAGTCACATACAGTATCCAATATATGTGATGTCAGAACAAGAACACTATACCTGCACTCACATGTACACACACACACACACACACACACACCTTAAAAAAAAAGGGGGGGGGGGGGGTATCCTGCCCCCATTTACAGAATATTAAAATAATCTATAAAGGGCTGTTAAATTGCAGTTTTCTCTATTCTGACAGAATAACCTTTGAATTTAGTCAGCGCTTTTATGAACATGTACATGATCAGCAAATTAAATATGGAAAAAATACCTGATTTATGCTGAAAAAAACAAAAGACAATAGTATTATAGTAACTACTGATAAATAGGGGTATGTAGTGGGAAGAATCTAGTGATACAACACAAATCACAATACTAGGATCACGAGACGATATATCACGATATATCATGATACTGTTAAAAAGGCAATTTTTTGTTTCTTTTTTTAAATGATTATTTCCTTGAAGAATTGAATTACACCAGAAATATGTACAAATACTAAACACATTTTTATTTGATCAGAACAGGATCTAATTCTATACCACAAAATGTTCCTGTGTTAAAACTTAAATTATGTTTAACAGACATTACAGTTTAAGATCCTGTTCAAATGTTCAAATTCTATGAGTTCGTAACTAACATCAGAACATATTTTGTGCAATCCCAACAAAGGAACTAACATTATTTAATAAAAGAGTGTTAAATAATAATAAATAAAATGTAAACAAAAAAGAATATTAAAAAACAAAAAATGAACCTCCACAATATCTGCATTTGAATAAATACCTAAAAGTATCAATACGGTACTTTTTTAATATCGATACAGTATTGTGAAATGAAATATCATGATATATTGCAGAACCAACATTTTCTTACACCCCTAGTGATAAATCATTTAAGATTGAAAGTAGAGAAAAACTCATTTGCATGTTACTATAAAAATAGTTATCGGTCTTTGAGGGTTAATATTAAGTTAGACTTTTGGAACATGCTCTTGACATTTATCATGACTAAAGAGAACAGTAACAGATAGCTCTGAATGTTAAAACCCCAAGGGACACCATGCCATTATAAAAGCAGAAACCCTCTTCGACAGGTTGTTGTAAAAAAAATCCGCTCAGTTAAACTTTTACAACAGAGCAGCCAATGAAAACACTCGTCAGGTGCTTTTAAATCCCCAAGAGCAACTAACAACATTCTGTCTTTTTCTCTTCCCATTCCCTGCCTGTCGCTCTGTCTCTATTTTCAGTTCAAACATTTGAATCAATACAAAGCCCGTAACCTGAGTGGTTTCCAGCCAATCACGGGGCAGCGACTCAGCCGTCAGCCCCTCCTTATTGGACACACCTGAACACCTCTATCCTATCAGGCAGAGTAAACAAACACCACACCTGACTTTAGATTGAACATTACACCCAAACGCAGTAACAGTAGTGTGTTTTAGCTGACACTGCTGTGATCTGTCTGTCTGTGCCTGTATTCCATTAAAACACTGTTTCAAGGGAAGCATTGCCCCAACAGTAGCTTCAACTGTTCAGATCGGACTCCAACAACATGTCAAGCCTCATCTCTTCTTCTCCTCTCATGTCTACCAGCGCCAACATCAGATCGCATATCAGCAGCCTGCAGACGCTTTGACAGAATCCTGTGGGCTGAAAGCACAGGGAAACCACCCGGTAATCTGCCCCCAGTGCAGACGTAAAAATCAGACAAATGCGACAACAGGAGAGCCAATAAATGAACAAAACACAGCTCTGCAGAAATTAATCATGGAAATGACAGAAAGAATTGTGCAAGAGAAAAATAAACAGAAGGAAGAGCACGTTATACTATCATGCATATCATATTTTCTCATTTCCATAGATTCCCTGTAAACCCAAAGGTGTTTGTGTGGTAGAATTGCTGTCTGTAACAATGTTTTCAACTTTCTAGCACCAACAATCTATCAAAATCTGAAACTGAAGCACTCCTTGACCTGGTTTGCAAATATGAGAATGCTGAAGCAAGAAAGTACCCATACAACCACTCTCCTCTCTTTCCCCGTGTACAGGTGAACACAATCTTTTAAATGATGACTCCAGATTTAAGTTCACTGAGAGAGAACGTAAGCTCTGGTTGGCTGGCATGGCAGCAGCAAAAAAAAAAAAAAAACTTACTTTCCGGACTATAAGCCACACCTGACTATAAATAAGCCGCACTCACCCCGTCTCCAACATCTCACCATCACTTCATTGATGCCAAGCTTACGTGCAAAGGATTCAAAGGAGTTTTATTTGTCATTCCATCACAAAGAAGAGAACGAAACTGGTTTCTGAGGACCCGTATTTGCCATATGAATAAAATAAATAACTAATAAATAAATGAATACATTAAAAACGACTAAAACTAAGGATAATTTAAAATCAGTAAAATATACGTCTAAAATTAAACTGTAAAATACCTACATAAAATAATAGCACATATTTTTTGTGCAGTAGCTCTATTTCCTTCTTCGTCAGCCGGATCGATCATTAGCCCAGAAAACATAAAATAGCCGCATCATTTTAGAGCCGCGGGTTCACAGTGTGTGGAAAAAACTAGCGGCGTATAGACTGGAAATTACGGTAGTTTTGAGGTGGCTCTCACCCACCAGTTATCAATAAAACATTGGTTACAAGCTCTTCTCGAGGTGGTCTACCTGGAGTGGTCATCAGCCTGTATTAATAATGTGAAGCTTAGAACACTGGAGTTGTGGGAAAAAGCCTCAGAAGATGTTAGGAAAATGTTGTCATGACTTTTAGGACTTTCATCTACGGTAACTGTATATGTCCTGTTTGTAAGCCTGATTAATATTCTGTTTATTCAGTTATTGAATTTTTATTTTATTTGTCAAAAGCTCAATTCCAAAATTGTGTTTCCCACAAGGAGGGGAATAAGGGTGGAGAGGGAGGGGGGGTAGAAGGGGTGTTTTTTGTTTGTAGTGCAAGTGTAATGTACACTTGTTGTTGTGTCATGTTTGTAATTGTAATGTTGAATTTATTTGTTTACTTTTGCAAACGGAAATTTAAAGCAAATAAAAATAATTGATTACAAAAAAATAATGAGTGAAAAGAGGTTATGACACGCATATCCAGTTGCTAAAAGGTGTGCAGGATCCCCCCAAAAAATAGCGGATGAAAAAATAAGATACGATCCGCACAACCTGTTCGCTCCCAAGAAGATATTTATTCAGTACAGTAGTGACGTTTCAGGCATCAGCCCTTCATCAGACATCATGTCTATCTTCTTGGGAGCTCACAGGTTGTGCGGAATTTATCTTATTTTTTTTAACACAATGATGACAACATGGAGCATGCACCGAAATGGACATTTGGCCACATTAACATGTCAGAAGTACGAGGGCCGTTCAATAAGTTCATGGCCTCACCCAGAAATACTGGTTGTTATAATACAGGATGTTACATTCTTTTGTGATGGGATAGTGATGCTTGAACATCGATGGACCAAGTGCATTGCTGTAAATGGAGATTATGTTGAAAAATAAAATATAAATTATCAGTCTGTGTTGTTCTGTTCTGGGTGACGCCATGAACTTATTGAACGGCCCTCGTATAGTCACAAGAAAAATACAGCTTTTTGGGAGTGAGGTCAGTGTAGCGGTAGGAGCGAGGCTATGATCGAGAGGCTTTAGATGTGATCTCACATTAATGGTTTACAGAACTTATTAAATCGTAGTCATTGCAGAACTGTGCAAATACCTGCTGCTGTTAAGTTTGTTGTTTTAGTAAAAAACTGTAGTGTTCATAAAATATTCTGGCAGTCACACAATTTTTGTTTTTGCAACTTTTGCTGACTCAGTTCTTTTAGATTTTTTCCCTGTGTTTCAAAGGTACAGTACATTGAAGAACAATTATAATGTTTTTTTTTTTTCATTTCAAAGACTTTTTTTCACAAATAAATCATATTTATGTAAAGAGTCAATTTGTGTTAGTGCCAAAACATTTTGCTACAACTGTATTTCAAATGTTTTCTCACTGAATCTTAATAAAGCAATGGAAAAATAACTATGTTCATTGCAACTCCGAAAAAAATTACAACGCAAATGATGGCAGAAACTTTGCACAGTATTGTATCTGCCATTGTCAAAGTTGCATACAGTGCAAATATTTTTAAGGAGAAGACTGAGTAGTAAAAAAAGAACAGCCTTAAGGAAAATTGCCTAGAAGGGGTGAACAAAGTGTCGCTGTCAGGTAAAACAGTATCACTACAACACTGTTTTATCCAGTTTTTGCTCTAAACATTAACTATGACCTAGTGGTGATTATAAATGTAAACATGGACTAACCAAAAGTATATGATTAACTGCAGTAATGGTTAACGGGCATAAAGTAGGGAGAGATTCAAGAAGACTCATAGATTCTTAGAAAAAAGGACAGAATTTTGCTGTATTTCACTTCATAAACGCTAAAAACAATGACTTTTAGCATAAGACCTGACAGAGCCACGATTCTCCTCTGTCAACCAGCACTCAGCACTGGAGAGTCACTATCTGCTCTCACTCGTCTCCTGGCGTGTACTCGTGTGTTTGTGTGTGTGAGCACATTTGCTCATATCTGGAATCACTTAGTGAAAGCCGCTCTCATCTCCTTCCACAGGCTGTTGGCTGTATTTCTTCCTCAGGTATGCCCGTCTGTCCGTGAGATCAAAGTGTTGGACACGTGCGAGGACAGAGGATCTAAGATTTGATCAGTCAAAGTGACACGTACAGATAAACGTGATGGACATGAAGACCACTGGGAACTCAGATAGTAAAACACACGCAAAGGGAAACAGGTAGGGCAGCCAGCAGGAGAAAGAGTGTTATTTTGTTTAGCGGAGGGGGGTAAGACAGTAATACAATAAATTGAAACAAAAACAACGCCAATTTATAGACTTTGCAATATTACAGGCCAAAAGGATGATATCTCCATGTTGGAAAAAAAGTCAGATCCACCTACAATGGACTCTATGCACAGCCCCACTACTCCCTGAACTTCAGATGGCTCCTTTATTCCTGTCTTTCATTACTGGACACACCGATTAATCCAGGTGAGTCTGCTACTTCTGGTTGTGGCTACTGTGGTCAGACACACCTGGATGGGTGTCCAATAATGAAAGACAGGAAATAAAGGAGCCACCTGAAGTTCAGGAAGTAGTGGGGCTGTGCGTAGAGCCCATAGACCAGTGGTTTCCAATCTTTTTTGGTTTGTGACCCCATTTTAACATCACAAATTTCTGGTGACCCCAGACATTCAAAATTGTGAATTTTTTTTGCTAAAATTAATTTGTTTCTGATCATTTAATAGTTTGCTAGACTACGTTGCAAATAAATGTTAATTTTAGACGCCTTTTAGTCTATATAATGTATATTATTAAGGACGGAGGCAGAAAAGCCAGGTGTGGATTACTGCACAAAGGGAGAATTTTATTTTCCTTGGTCAGGATATGTACAGTCAGTCCAGCTTGGATTTACAAGGCTGACAATTAATACTGAACAAACAAGAACTCAAACTATGAATTATGAAAGAGCTGCAGCATCTGAAACTGACCACAATGAACATTTGAAAGATAAACAGTACCACAGTGCTTCAGTTTCAGCTTCACAGTTTGTCATGTCTTTTATGGATTGGGATTGTCTCTGTCAACTCACCATATATATTTTAAATATTTAAGTCTTTTTCTTTTTTTTTTTTTTTTAATCAATGACTAGAAATCTCAGATGACCCCATTTGAATTCCAGGTGACCCCAAGGTTGAAAAACACTGCTACAGACGTTTGGTTTAATGCTATGGGACAATGTAATGCTAGGGGGAGAAAATAACATTCTTAAAAATAAAGTAGAAGTATATGAGTATATGAAGGTATCTGGAAACCCTTTGTACAATTTATTAATAAAACAGATATTGGACAAATCTTACAGGAAATGTAGGAGAAAATACTGTAGGCAACATTGTACAGTAGTATGGTATTATCAGTTTTGCTTTGTGGCATCTGAAAGTTTTTCATTTTTTTCCTCCTACATTGTATAATAAAATAATTTTTAAAAAAAGGTAGCATATATGTTTGTATTTGAATATCCATAATATTTGTATTTATTCTGTGTAACATTTAATTCCTTTCAGAGTAAGACAGTGAAATAATGTTCTGTCCATGTGAGGAAAAAGACAGCAATAAGGAAAGAGGCATGAAATGCAGTAGGCAACAGAATGCCAGTTAAATGTGTGTGCATGTGTGACTATATATCATCATACCGGCTTATACGCACACAGCTGTTACAGACTAATTCCCTCACAACACCTGCAACTCTTCAGGGGGCAAAAAAAAATCCCAAGACCTCCCCTCCTTCCCCTTTTTCAACCGTCTCTACCTGTAGTGACCACGATATTGGAATTATGTCGCTCTTTCTCATTCACTCTCCGAGCTCTTATTGGAGAAAAGTGTCAGCGGGCAAACAAAAGACTCCTTTCACCCGAGAAGTGAATGGTGGAAGGGGAGGAGTGTGGGTGAGGTCTGGGTGTTGGATTGGTGGGAGTGAGTGTGTGCTGAGGTTGTCAGAAGGATAACATCCCGACTACAGCCGGAGAACAGGTGGGATTACATGTAGACACACCAACTGAACCAGGATCAGAAGCTGAACCAATCAAACAGGACTTAAACAAACAGGGGGGCGTCGGCACACAGACAATGTTTGTAACCAGAAGTTCGGTATATTGGGTCAAATCAAACCACAAATACAAAGGGGAAAGGGCTGTTTCCCTCTAAGGATATGTTTAGACAGTAACGATCTGAACCAAAAAAACGCAAAAGCGGTTTGTGTTATCGTGTTTAATTACGTGTTTAGACGTAAATTAGAGCGGCGACGGCAACTTGAAGGTCCGTCGCAGGAAAATAATCCAACATGTTGTTGTTTTCCTGTACTGGTGTGTGCCTTTGATGTGAACTCTATGTGATGAGAAAAGACAGTGACGTGACAGTGGAGTGTTTTTAAGATTTACACTTTGGAAAGTGGTTTCACTTTTTTGCATTTTCAACCCCCAAACACGCTGTTGCTGTCTAAAGGAAAGGCACATCTGATAAAATATTTTGTCGTTTTCACCTGAGAGCGTTGTCGTGTTAACTGGGCCTAATTTGTATGATAAAAAATACTTGACATTTTGTCCAAATTTCACAACATGCATTTTCCAAAACTCAATAGACTGTCCCCTGCAAAAAGTGTCACTTAAAGCTACCTATAAAATACAGGACTCATGACTTGAACTCTGTCGACTAAACAAAACAGACAGTCTTTAGTTTCTCCAAAATGCTCCTTAGGTTCTCATGGAAGTTCAAGTGGTACATAAAGCATGCAGTTTTTTCAAACATGTCATGCCAACATCTAAACCACTGCAATACTCTGAGCTCTGATTATCTTTCAGTGTGGAAGTCATTCACAATGAAACTGCTGAGTTAAAACTAAGTGCATGCTATTTAACTCTTTCAATGCCATGGGCTGATTAAATCGGCTTTACGAATATAACCTTTAAAGTGCCACGGGCCGATCAGATCGGTTTTGGAGAACACGCCATATTTGTGTACAAACAAACCATCCACCCCCATTTCTTTTTCACATTTCGATGACGTTCTTTCAAATCTTCTTGCAAATTACGATCAATAATGAATCGGCTGCGTCCGGTGCGTTTTGAATCTAAGTAGC
This sequence comes from Sphaeramia orbicularis, assembly GCF_902148855.1. NCBI lineage: Eukaryota > Metazoa > Chordata > Actinopteri > Kurtiformes > Apogonidae > Sphaeramia > Sphaeramia orbicularis. The sequence continues at coordinate 27,942,754 of NC_043968.1, read as the reverse complement.
AATCGGTCGGATGTTAACGAGCGGTTTTTGACCAAGGAAGAGCTCGCGTTTCGTTTTCTGCTTGGGAAATTTTATGAATGAATTTATGAATGAAATCATATGCAAATTAGATGGCCATTTTGTAGTAATATCGTAAACACAGCGATCTGTCAAAACAGTCCCATCTGCTAGAAAATGAGTTCTGATGACGATTCAGACTTCGATTATAAAAACGACGCAAAATACTGAAAAACGGCCAAATTCTGTGGCACTTTTAAGGCTTATTAGCCCCTTAACTGTCTGGCACCGAAAGAGTTAAGTACATTTTACCAGGCACATAACTACACATTTACAGGGGTTGGACAAAATAATGGAAACACCTTCACCTCAAGATGATAATGCCCCAATCCATACAGCTAGAATTGTTAAAGAATGGCATGAGGAACATTCTAATGAAGTTGAGCATCTCGTATGGCCGGCACAGTCCCCAGACCTCAACATTATTTAGCATTTATGGTCAGTTTTAGAGATTCAAGTAAGATGTCAATTTCCACCGCCATCGTCTCTAAAAGAGTTGGAGGGTACTCTAACTGAAGAATGGCTTAAAATTCCTTTGGAAACAATTCACAAGTTGTATGAATCAATACCTCGGAGAATTGAGGCTGTAATTGCTGCAAAAGGCGGACCTACACCATATTAAATTATATTTTGTTGATTTTTTAAGGTGTTTCCATTATTTTGTCCAACCCCTGTAGATCACCTTCTTAGGAGGGTAGTGCAATTCCACACTACATCCTTAACTCTGCCTAAACAGCTCTGTAGTTTCTATACTTTGATGGTTCTTCATTTCACATGGATGAGGAAAGTCATCTCTGATATGCCTCACCATTCAAGCTTTTTAATCTGTATACTCTATTCACACCCATGACAGAAAAACCATTAGTCGCACAAATGTTCTGTTGTTAAAAACATTTTCACGGCACAATGCATGATTGGCGTGGTTACGTACACATAAAGACGAGGACTTGAGGAGAGACTTTTGGTTGTAGTTAAAGTCCAACCTGCCAAATGATAGCTGCGCTGATTACGTATTTTTCATTAGACGCCGCTATAATGCAAATAGTGTCAGCTCATGCGCTGCTGTGTCACAGCTCGAAACCTTTGGCTTGGCACACGAGGGAATTCAGCAGCTCGCGCTACTGTATCAACTTTTCCTCCACCTTCACCTTTAAGCAGAATGGACTCTCACAAGCCCTCCACAAGTGCCCTTAGTGGCTGTACTTAAGCAGAGCATTCAGGGGCATCGAGTGCCAGGGTAAGAACCGACCCGGCTAGAATATCTATGTCCCATTTAGGATCCCTGGGAGAGAGGGGTGAAAAGAATAGAAGCACTGTTTCTTGCCAGACAATACTAAACGAGCCCGGATGAAGCGGCCAGACAATGCAAAACGAGCCCAACTGAACGCATGGCTGGTCTGACTGCCTGAGGGTTGACTGGTATTGGGGCAGTTATTAGCTCATTGTCTGTTACACTAGTGCCAAAATGGTAATTAATCACAGGGATACGAGGAAAACTTTGATCAGTGAGCTGAAGAGGTGGACACGAGATTGAGAGCAAAGACCTGCTGGTGTGACAAGGTCCGGATGATATCATGAACTAGCAGAACATCACAATTTGTTGGTTAACAAGTTTGAGAAAACACCCTCAGGACAGAGAAAAGTTAAAAAAAGATGAGGCAGATAAGAGGTGACTACAAGGGAGAAACTAGATTAAGTTCATCAACCTGTCTGAATCACTAAGAAATAAATTCTTTGTGCACTAAATTAGGTAAGTGTCATGAGATGCTTACTTTGCTTGACTCACACAAAATCAATTATAACATTTCAGAACATAACATCAGTTGTGTTGCACAATATCCATGGCTTCAAAATAAGAACACAAAGGCTTAACAGCAGCCTTCCAAGTACCATTAGCTTTAAATGTGCAGGCAACTAAAGGCACCATCAGATCTCACATTGCAGAGTTGCTTTTATAATTGACTTGAAGACGTAGTTAAATCCATTTAATGGCTCGCGGGGTTTCCATTTGAGTACACGGGGATCTCCATTTTTGCCTCGTCAGCTCTTTCTCACCCTCCTCATTTCTGTCTGTATTTCTCCTGAGCCGGCTAATCAAGTTAAAACCCTCCACTTCCTCTTATTAAAGGTTCAAAGGTCACCACTTCCAGGTGTCGTCTGGCTCTGTTTTCACCAGATGATGTGGAAGCCAAAAAGGAAAAAAAAAAAAAAAAGTCTTTAGGCAGCAATGTGGCCAAGTTTTACCCCCACACAGTCTGGAGGTAAATTAATAAAACAGAAAATCATCAAGGAGTTGCTTTTCTGTCTTGGTTTGACATCTGAAAGACAGGTTCATTAAAGTTTTTATTACGCAATGTAATTTAACCTTCATTTTTAATTAGTCTGTTTTCCTTTTATAGCTTTTATTGCTACCACAATTTATTTGGTGTGCTTCCACTGATTTCATACCTGCGGGCAATGTTCTTAAGAAGGTTAGAAATAATATCAGGAAATCTCTTCAAGTGGAAAAAGTGGATGGAAAATGGAATGGAAGAGGGAATGCAAACTATGTAACAAGATGACAAACACAGTAAAGATCAGAAGTCAGTTTTTATATAAGGGATGGTTCCACAAATGCGCTTGTACATTCCAAGTCATTGTTGTCCATTGTGAGTGTAACGCCTTTCAGTGTGTGTGGTCGAATAATCAATATTAGCAGCATTAGATTCTTTTCTAATCCTTATTCAAGAGATCACGTAAAGGTGAAGAGTCAAATAGGCTATTCTATGCTGCAGAATAAGGAACCACTCATCTATAACCAAGAATGTGCACGATCTAAAGGCAGTAAAGCCTATTGCCAGTTTGTCATGCTCTGCTGCATGGACATTGAGCAAGTGTGATTCCTAACTCATTATTTATTACTCTCTAATTATAAATTGCTCTACAACAAAAGTAAATCAAAGTGGTATTTTACTTTACAGATCCATCAAAAGCATGTTTATGGACCTTCAAAATCTTGCTACAAGACAATCTATATTATAAAAGGGAAGTGGACTCCGTGTGTCTCAGGCATCACAAAATCTGGCAAGAGCTGACTGCTGTAGTTTGGCATACTTATGTACTTTTGGTCGAGGAAGTGAATAGCAAAAAAAGCAAGTTGATAGGACCAGTACTTTGGGAGATATTAGTAATTTTGGAATACAATGGCCTCCCAATGGCCAATGCCCAGAATCACAGAATCATCATCACTGAAGTGGGTTACCTAGCAAAAACAGATTAACAATAAGACCACATTGCCATGGTGTCAAATTCGTGTGCAGAAACAGACAAGCCAGCTGAGAGGTTACTCAACTGAAAATGCCAGTGGAATTTACCAAGAAAGTAAAGCAAGTAAAGGAATAAACTGGATCAGAGGAGCTAGAACTCATAGTTCCCCCTGGGTCAAAGCGCTAGTGTGATTTTACATGCAGTTAGCCTATGAAATATATTGTTCACAGTTAGCTTAGCCATGTCTTCTAGTTAGAGTTACAACAACGTCTGACAATATTTTAACAAACCTAGCCAGTTCCTAAATGTATCAGTAGTGAAACCTTACTCTGATTCAGATTCCTTATAGTCTGTTACTGTACTAGGTGCTAACTGCCTCACATACCCAGAAGGAGCAGCAACTATTATTAATCCTAGATTCAAGACACAAATCTGAAAAAAAATGTTGCAAAGAACCAAAAATATTATGTAATGCACTAGGTCAACATTCACTACAGTTGATCACCAAATAATTATATATCTACTGCTGTCAAACAATTAAAATCTTAATCAAATTAATCAAAATGAATTCACAGCAACCCTTTTATTAATCTGTTGCTGTGGATTCATGTTGATTAATCACAATTAAACATCATCCATTTTTAATCTATATTAATAACGTTTCATTTTGCATGAGCAAACAGACTCATGAAAGAAGGAAATATATATGCACTTAACGTGTTTGTCACAAGCTGGGCAACATGTTAGCTGAAGTGCTACCAGAGTCCCCCACTAACATATGCTTTGCGTTAATGTGGTATTTTATGCTGGAAGTGCTTCAGTGAAAAGAAAACTCCTTCCTGCAGAGTGTGCATAATACTTGAAGTTGGTCGACTGTTCCGTCCTGGGTTTTTTTGTCCTCATATTTCCATCCAACGTGCTGTTTAGTGTCTTCTATCTTTATGGGTTGGATCTGCTGCCTGTCACTACCGGATCAACTGTCCATTTGATCACTTGTGATGCCCATCTAACTCTACTTGGACAAACTTCCAGACATACATTGCCAGAGACATTCAGACTCATTCTGTGCTGCAGATGGGTTAATTGCATTAAAATTTTGAATCAGATTAATCATGATGATGGATTAATCTGTGTAAAGGCATTAATTTTGACAGTCCTATATATATCCATGCCCATACATGTCCCTTCTACATTAACACACTCACTAGCATTGACCCAAATTGATAAGCTAACAGTGGACAAATGGATGATTTGGTGGGGGCACAGATTGATCAAAAGCCTCTTCACGGGTCGGCCTGCTCTGCTCTCTTAAGAGCTACCCAGCCATGAACGGCCTAATAGGACCCAAGTATCCATTACACTGACACTAGATCCTGTCTTTCTCTCTGCGTCTGTCAGTAATGTCTCCCTACCTTCGCTCATTCTGGCTCTCTTTCAAACATTTGTGTTTTGTCATTCAATTCTACTACAGATACATTTTTTTCTGTTTACAGAGTGAAAAGTTTACTTTCCCAAACACTTTATAAAAGGACATCTGGGACATGAAATCAATTTACATTTCAAAAAGGCAAGTAACAAAGCAAAGTAATGCTTTAAACACAACTATAAACTAAAATGTTTTCTGTCCTTGTGAGCGTTCCTTACTTTCTTTTTCTTTCTCTGTTATTTTCTTTCTCCTTCTTGTTCCAACTCTATTTTCCTCCATCGTTCTCTCTCTGAGGAGGTGTCGGGTTACAGTTATTGTTGGTGCTGGTTACTGATAAATAGGGTGCCTAGTTACCAGCCAACGCACGATTGGCTCTTTTCAACAAAGCAGCATTTAAAGAAAAAAAAAAAAAGCAAGACGAGGAAGAGGAGGGGTGTGTGTAAGGGGGTTGCCCTGGGAGACCATGAGACTTGTGTCAATTTAAATAGAGTCGGACAAATCCTCAAGACATTTGTGTGTGTGTGTTCGAGTGTGTGTATATATGGGGCTGTTCTCGTAGTCGTTGCGAGGACAAAGCTATGGAGACACTGACCCATCCGAAACCCTTGAATACCCCATCGACACCTGCTGAATGCCCGCTGAATGCCTCCACCCCTGCTGGCATTATAGCAGCAAGCTGCCGAACTCCACCCCTTCATAAGCACGTTGGCTGACAGAGTATAGAGATATTAGGGTTGAAAATTGCCTCATCCTGAAGAATACCACACTACTAAAATCAGTTCAAGAAATATTTTATATATATATATATATATATATATATATATATAGTACTCACACTCTGCACCCAAACTTCCACCACAAGCATTATCTATTGTGGTGATTGGTTACATACCTTTGACCTTGCATGTTTAACTGCCCCACAGCAAGTGGCATACCAACCATTCCTCACTTTATGTCTGCTGTCAGCCCACCAGCGAATCAAACAAAAAGAAATAACCGACTTTTTACAATAGCAGCTTGCTATAATTGTAGTTTCCATTCCTAATTAGACACAGTAAAACTACCTAAGCCTCTGTTCTCCTGTTGAGGATTTGAGGCCTGGAGGCTCGCTTTTAGACCTGCTGTCAACTTCAGGAAGTCTAGAGAAACACAATAAATTGTTAATGGATTAGCCGGATCTTTCAGGCTGTCAGAAGAGAAGTGCAAGCTAACAATTATCAGAAGACAGCTCTATAAATGCTGAGCAGCCAGATTTACTTACTGACTTGAAGACAAGATGAAGATAAGATTGATTTGTGTGGTGCTCAATGTCTCCTCAAATGGTATTATATAAAAGCTGAAAGATGCCTTCAGCGTGCTAAGATTTTTGGTTGTATTTGAACCATTGTATTGTCTGCATATGTGAAGAAGAGAAGCCAAGAATGCAGCACAAATGTTTGCCCTGCTGACACCCGGTGCCAACATGTGTATACCTCTGTCAGCTGTCTGCATACAGTCGACCAGTTGGTCATTCATACAAACATTTGTTCCATTAATGAGTCATTCATGAGCTTATTCAGTCATGAAATTAGTCAGCCAGGCAGCTAGTCGAGCAGTCAGATCATTGATTCATTCATGCATTTAGCTACGCAAGCAAACCAGCCAATCAGCCGACAGGTTGAAACAATGCTTCATCCGCACACACAGATGTCTGAGTTACTTGTTGGACTCAGACAAGCTCACAGCCCACCTGGAGCTGCTGGCTGCCAGCTGACCTTGATGTTTCTATCCTCCCCTGGCCCTCTGCCGTCACTTCAGTCTGGACAAGTCGTAACTATAGTACCTCATCTTTTTCTGTCTGTTTAGAAAAGTTCAATAAATAAAAATTGTAGAGAGAGAATGACTTAGATCCTCCTCCTCTACCCCACATGTAATTTCCTTGTATGGGTTTTATGGGCACTTGCTTGGTTTTATTACTTGATACTTTCATCATATGTAACTCCACACCGTAAAAATTTTCTGTAGAATTTACAGTAAATACAAGGCAAAAAAGTTGCCAGGAAAGTATTGTAAAATGGGCTCTATGCACAGCCCCACTACTTCTGAACTTCAGGTGGCTCCTTTATTTCCTGTCTTTCATTTTTGGACACACTGATTAATCCAGGTGTGTCTGCTACTTCTTGTTGAGACTACTGTGGTCAGGAACACCTGGATTAATCAGTGTGTCCAATAATGAAAGACATGAAATAAAGGAGCCTCCTGAAATTCAGGAAGTAGTGGGGCTGTGCATAGAGCCCACTGTTTGCTAATTACTGTAAAAATAATTACTATACATTACTAGATACTTTTTACAGGTTTTTGCTGTATATAAATTACAGCAATGTAGTGTTGTTTTAGCTTAGAAACAACCATTAATTGTATTTGAGGGTTTTGGTTTTTTTATAGTTTCGACTGCTCCAGTTTGACTGCAGCCGTGCTAACCACGCTAACGAAGCTAACGAAGCCTGGACTATTGGAGGCATTTCCAAATAGAGCTAATGCACGCAGCTAGCATTAGCTTAACCAGTTTTTTTGCTAGCTAACTTTTGCAAAAACGATGCAGTCTGAGTCCCATACCCCGTATATTCTGTATGAAACATGACTAAAATAAATAAAATAATGTGAAATACAGTCAGTCACACAAATAAAGAAACATTATTCTGACTAAAATGCTGGTTTTGACATGTCTACATTACACACTGAGTTAAAATAGACGTCTACACAGTCCAATTATACTGCATGACATTACTACTTGAATTTTAATTTTGTGGGCTAATAATATCTTACTTACACTTTATTGAGTGGATGGATGTGGGGTTTTCTCCCCCCTGCCTGCCTTCATGTCCTCTTTCACGCTTTCTAAAACTAACAATGTGTAATTGTAATTTGTATCATTTACAGTCAGGACCAAGTGAAAACACAACCATCCTGTAATTTTACAATGTGATACTGTGAACAAATGCCTGAGGTCACCGTAAATATTTTTTTTACCCATAATGCATTGCAGTATACAGTTACACCCTGTAAATTGTTAGAACAAGAAGCTACTGTAATTTTTTACTGTAGAAATTACAGAAATGTGTGAGAGTGCAGGGGTCCAAGTAATGCTCCAAAGTGTGTGCCTCTGTGAGAGAAAACAGAAAAAAAGAAGAGGCCAGCGTACAGATTCATACCCTCAATGCATCAGCTATAATGGCACCACTAAAAGCTTTTGAACAGAGCCCATAACATCCCATTTACAAGACTACTCTGTGAAAGAAGTAAGTAAATGCGGCTGTGATGGGGGTTGCAGGGGTAAGAGACTGGTAGGGAGAAAACTATGGTACAACAAAGAGGCACGGTTGAGTGGAGGGGAATAATTCCTTCTCACCGGGAGATTCTTTGAAGTCAGAAAAAGAGGGAACGTAAGGGTGGAAAAAAAATACCCTCAGCGTATGTCCTTCTTGCGTCCCACTTTCTAACTTTCCTTTTTTACTCCCAGACTTCATGTATCTCTGTCTCTCTTGTCAGCTCTTATCTGTGCAGAATTTACATTTTACTCCAGATCCCTCTTTCTCTTGTGTTTACGTCTTTCGTTCTCTCTTTCTCCCCTCTGCTTCTCCCCCAGAGGGTCAGGTAAATGTCACCCTATTGTACTTGGTGACACGGCTGACAAGAATGGTGTGTGATAATGAGTCAGCTTCAAGACAGAAAGGAGGGAGGTGGTGAGGCGGATCAGTTTCTGTCAACTTACCGGTTTCTTTCCAGTGAATCTCCCTAAATCCCTGCATTTTTGCATCTCCTAGTGTCCACAGAATCCAATTTTTATATCATTATTTGTCTGTTTTGACATTATGTGTCTGTTTGGTTTTTGACAACCAATAAAATACACAAGCAAAACACTTATTCTACGCCCATGCATTTTGCTTAAACACATGGAAGTGACACATTTGACATTTCTGCAACAAAAACATCAGTTGCCAAGTGAATTTACCTCCAAAATGATCTATATTAAAACAGACTTAGTTTTATGTTCCCTACACAAACATTCCATCCAGATCCTGTTCCCAGAGGAGTAATTACCCACATTAGATTAACCCATAAAGACCCAAAGATCCACTGGTGAACAAATTCATTTACTGATATAAAAAGTTAAATACCTGTTGATCCACTAATCCTATCAATACATGTAAATAATTGGTGTAAAATACAGTTCGTCTTCTTTTCATGGTCATCAGATATGACCTATTTGGATGTTCAGAGGCTCCGTAGTTACCATGGAAACACTCCCATCTTCTACAAAATTGATTCACCAGTAAAACCCATGGAGTTGGATCAAAGAAAATGGATGGAGATCCTTGTTTTTATGTTCCGTTAATGATATATTTGCTGAAAAACTCACATTTTCTTCAGTTTTCTCTGTTTCTGATATAATATCCCTGAACTTTAATCTGACCTTTTATGAACATCTACATGATCAGTGAATTACATATAAGAAAATACATGAGTTTCACTTAACAATGCAAAATACTGAGCATAATATTAGAAGAAATAGTGATAAATCCTTTAGGAAAAGTTCAAAGTATGGAAAAAAATCTTTTAGGAACTGCCACAAAAGTAGCCCTAGGTCTTTATGAATTAAATGGGTTCATTTCTTTCAATCACCAACAACAACCAGCAGGAATTTTAATCAGCTCCATACACATCATTGCCCGTAAAGTTGGAATAATGTTGTTTACAGACTCATTCCTCTTTTTATTCCTATTTATACGCATGAGTCATCACCTCTGATCATGTGTAATGATTACATACTGAGCCTCAGTTACACTTTATCTGTTGAGAATAAATCACATTGTCACAATCATTTTAGAAACAGAGGAAAACTAAAGATATTTTATTCCAACTTTATGGCCAACAGTGTAACTTCATAATTCAAATCTGCAGTATTTACCTTGTCATTCTGTCAGTTTATCAGACAATGCAATCACATTTTCACATGTTTTTTCTCCTGGAGGAGTCTGTTGGGTTTCTGTAAATTGGCTTAGAGTCTGGTTTTGACCAACTCTATATGTAAAGTGTCATGAGATAACTTTTGTTATGATTTGGCGCTATATAAATAAAATTTGATTTGATTTTATAACTAATCTGAGTTACAGTATGTTCTATCTTTAAAATCTTTGAGAAAACCTAATTCAGGTTAAATTACTCTCTTGCTTGTTCGCTCTATCCCAACTCTCATAAAAGGGGGATTTATTAAGGTAGGGAAGATTGTCAGGTACACCTGCAGGTACATGCCCCGACATCACACATGTATTTAGTCGACCCCCACAGAGACACGTTTTAATAGTACTATGAAATACTGTGTTAGTACTGCACCTCAATCAATCAATAACTGAGATCTCTCTGAAATGTAAAAGTTAGTGAGGTTTTGGGGTTGTTATGACATGTTCTAAGACAGATATGGATAGAAGGAAAATGGAGAGGAGAAACGAGGATACTGTGATTAGACTAAGGACCACAAGCACTGGCTCTGATGAACAAAAACTGCTGACAGAAATGAGATGGAAATGTCATATACGGAGCCTCAGCTATTTCCAGAGGGCAATTTGCCCAATGTAATGCATCTATTTGAGTGTGTATTTGAAAATATTTTACCAAAATCTGACTTCACACTGTATGTACATGCACAAACACATACACACTAACAGACAGCGCTGTGCTGAATTCTGAGGATGCTTCTTGGTTTTGCTTGCAGGTGAAGTCATTCCTGTGGTGGAGGCTGGAATGCTGAGGAAGACAAGGCTGTGAAAGACATCCAAACTTCTAGAAAGAGGCAATCGAGACAGTGCGTGAGTTCTCCATTGATCCTGCACTTGTGCCAGTTTACCTCTTGTGGTTTAATCCAGGTGGGAGGTCTATGGTTTTTCGTAGAAAAAAGGGGGAATGATGTAGCCTTTGAACAGTTGCAGTTAATGTGTGTGTTTTTGTTCACTCATGCAGCTGGGGCATATGGGCACTGCTGTTTTATCAGCAGTTGCTTTTCCATTGAAATTTTCCATTCAAATTGCACAAATATAACTTGCGCATAACAATTTACCTAATGGAAAAATGACAATTTCGCCAAAAGTCTCATTTTTTGATTAAAAGTTTTTGCACTGGCAAGAGGTGGTTTTTCGCTCGTAGCACAAATGGTATATCACACAAAACTGCAATGGAAAGACCTGTTTTCGCAACTAGAGTCAGGTGAATTAAAAAAAACAGATGTTGACATACATTGCAACAAGCGAAGAAGAAGAAACATGTCGCAGTATGTGTGGACACACCAGAAAACCCAATCATTTTTTAATTTAGTACGAGATAGAGGGGAAATATATAATAATAATGAATATACCAGTAAATCAACACCATATTTACGCTCGTTGCCATGTTTATGGAATGACTTCTCCTGTCATCTCACGATAATACATAAACAAATCATCGTATTTGAGATTTAATGGAAAAACAAGCATTATGCACTTCTGTTTTTTCGACATTTAGTAAATACCGGTAAAGTTTTGCGCAGATGTCCAATGGAAAAGTGACTAGTCACAACAGTTCTGCTAGTAATGCACCATCAATGTCATTCTATATTGAGAAAATATCTACATACAACTATAGTAACTACAGTATTAAAGCGTATTTTAACTACTACTACTAAGACATGCAAAAACAACAAACTTGCCAATATTTTTTCAACAGTCCTTTGCATCAGTCATCACTCATGCACATTCTCTAATGTGTAGGTAATTAATATACAGATATTGACCTCCGTAGCAACAAGCAAACAAAGAAAAAGAGGTAAAATGATAACACTATGTAACAATACTGTACGAGAGCTTTGTAGGAATTGTAAGCCACTGTAAAAGCCAAGAGCTGAATAATAATATACCCACCCACAACCAAAACAACTCAGGAAAAACAAGACACTGATAGAAGATAAAAAGAGCAAAAAAAAACAAGTATTAGCTTATATTAGAGACACATACGCAATAGCAGAGGTATGCCAGATTTTGATGCCTGTCAACTGCTGCTGTCATCGCTTTAGTAATAATAGACCATTTCCACTTTATCAGCCCTGCGGCCCTCTGGACCCCACTGACTGAGTGACTACAGAGGGCAGGTTTGGATAGGAATACAAGTCTGTGAATGTAAGTGTGCATTTGATTGTGTATATGTGTTAAGTGTGTGTGTGTATGTGTGTGTGTGTGTGTGTGTGTGTGTGTGTGTGTGTTGGGGGGGTGATAATCAAAGCTGTAAACCAAGTTCTCCCTGAAGCCAAACCACAACTAACCACAGTGTTTCTCTCTCATTTTCTAGAAACTGTCAAAGAAGACTGATGGACTTTGACTCATATCAGTGTGAGCCCTGCACATTAAGTAAAGCAGTAGATAGAGGAGAGACGTGTAGACAAAGGAAAAGAGAGCAGGGGAGGAGAGGCTAAAGTCTAAGTTTGCCTATTTGTGGCCTCTCTAACCCTGACCTTCAAACACACCTTAGAGAGCAAATACACACATTAACACAGATTAGTTGACACGTGTAAAATTTACAAAGATAACAAAACAATTCATTGATTTGTCATTTTTCAAATATAATACAAAACATTTCACTGCACCAGATACACAAATATAGGAATTTGCTACAATTATTTGTCTTTTCTACATTAGAGTTAATAAAGATAATGTTTTATTTTGGGGTTTTAATACAAACCAGGACATCTGATAAAATGACCTTGTTTTGGGGAAATTATTATGGGCATTTTGCAAATAAAATAGTACACATAATATGTCTGAAAATGAGTAAATGTGCTCAAATTTAATGCAAGAACATCCTGTACAATGTTTTGGTGTAAATGCACAACATATGCACATATTCAAGGAAAAGGAATTACCATCGCTTTACCTACAAAATGTTTTACTCAGAATTCGCTCTCAGTATTTAAGTGATATAAGGTATTTGGAAAGCTCAGCAGCTATTCTGCAGTATGCATTGAGTGTTTACATGCATAGCTATGCCTGTGTAGTGATGAATGTATTTCTTGGAAAAGTATGCCTGGCATGGACAGCCAACTGTCGGCTCAGAACCTCAGTAAGGAATCTTTGAGCACGGGACTCTGGAGCTGAACCAACTCATTCCTCACATCACAGACATGGTCAAACTTGGAGACGCTTCTGTCGGGATTCATGGTATCACAGCCGTACCCCCCACGGATCTGAAACCCACATGGGGTATCACATGTGTGGCTGAGAAAAAAAATACAAGGATACATGGAATACCTGAGAACCCAACCCCATGTAGCATGAAGGGTTAGTGTGGCATTTAAAATCTAAAATGGAGGACCTGCAAAGCTACACACACCCTCAAGAACATAAAGATCACAAGGTCACAAACATACTAGAGTATCTGTGAAGATGGCAACCACAAACATGCTGTGAAAATCTTGTCACCTTTACACTTCACCAGTTGAGGTCGATGAAATAATACACACCCTGATAAAAACAAAAGGAAGAACCTTCCATTGGATAATTACTGCAGTGACCAACAACTTAGGGCTGTACAATTAATCAAAATTCAATTACGATTTCGATTATTACACGCAACGATTACAAAAATTATTTAATCGAGAAAAAACGATTATTAATTTTGAGTTGATTTAATTCACGCGCACACAAGCTACCATGAGCTGCTCTGCCCCGCCCCCCTCTAAGATACTGCTGCCAGCTAGCTGGCAGGTCCACCCCAAGAGGAAAGTTGTACCTAGCGGTCTGGAAAAATGGCAGGAGAATCACAGCAGAAGTGCTTGGTAAACAAAAAAGGCAAGTCAAATTCAATTGTGTGGAATCACTTTGGGTTTGATGAAGAGCAAAAACCCATTATGTGCAAAAAGTGTTTCGTAGTTGTGTCCGCACCGACCGGTAACACAACAAACCTTTGTAACCATCTAAAGTTTAACCACCGCCACCGTTATCATAATCTTATGAAAAACTAAAACACATAAAAAAAACTCCGTCTACAACTTCGTCCGCAATGCAATCTTCAGTCTCCCAATCTCTTTACGCTGCATCTCCCGTATTAACGTAACCCTAACCTGTATAACCCTAATGTACGTGTTCTAGATGGCTGATGTATACAGAAGGCCTGAACTGAAACCTCACGGCACGCCACTGAATTTACTATGTTTCATACTACACTGAACATACTTGAATTTATAATTTGCACTTTACATGAGTTTTTTTTTTTTTTTTAATTGCTACAGTTCTATGGCAAGTCTATAGCAGTTTAATTCCAGTGCACTATTTGTTTACAAAAGGAAACATACTTGAATTTACAGTACACTTATTTGCATTCAAAGATTTTTTTGTTTCGTACAAAAGTGAACATACTTTGTTTTAATGATTAAAAGCTTTATTTATATTGAAAGAGTATATCTTACATTGTTTTGCAAGAAAAAAAATAAACAACTTTAAGGTTAACAAATAATCGTTTTTAATAATTGTGATTTCAGTTATTGCTAAAATAATCGTGATTTTTTTTTTCTATAATCGAGCAGCCCTACAACAACTTATTTAATGAATTTAACTGAATTTACTATGTTTCATACTACACTGAACATACTTGAATTTATAATTTGCACTTTACATGAGTTTTTTTTTTTTTTTTAATTGCTACAGTTCTATGGCAAGTCTATAGCAGTTTAATTCCAGTGCACTATTTGTTTACAAAAGGAAACATACTTGAATTTACAGTACACTTATTTGCATTCAAAGATTTTTTTGTTTCGTACAAAAGTGAACATACTTTGTTTTAATGATTAAAAGCTTTATTTATATTGAAAGAGTATATCTTACATTGTTTTGCAAGAAAAAAAATAAACAACTTTAAGGTTAACAAATAATCGTTTTTAATAATTGTGATTTCAGTTATTGCTAAAATAATCGTGATTTTTTTTTTCTATAATCGAGCAGCCCTACAACAACTTATTTAATCCTAACTGATCTAAAGAGTAGCTTCTCATTTCTTAACCCATAAAGACCCAAACAGCCACCTACGACCAAAACCATCTACTGATCTAAAATGTTTAATAAATTCTGAATCACTAATCCTATCAATACATGGAAATAATTTCTGTAAAATACATATATATGTAAAATAGATATTTCACTTGTTTTAAGTACCTTTTTCCTCAGATTTAGTGTTTTATCTTTTTTTTAGACACCCCTTTTTTGCAGTGACCGTCTCGGCTGAAATCAGGACATCACAAATGTTTACACACATACTTACATATGGTAATAATTTGTGTGCTATATTAAAAATGGTTGATTATTAACCCATAAAGACCCAAACATCCACTGGTGACCAAAATCATTCACTGTTATAAAATGTTTAATACCAGTTGATCCATTAATTCTATCAATGCATGTAAATAATTGGTGTAAAATATAGTTTGTCACCTTTTCATTGTCATCAGATATGACCCATTTGGACATTCAGAGGCTCTGTAGTTACCGTGGAAACACTGTCATCTTCTACAACATTGATTCACCAGTAAAACCCAGTAAAGTTTTTTTGATTGAGTGATTTAATTGGTTTTCCCCTGTAAGTCGCTTTGGAAAAAAGCGTCTGCCAAATGCGTAAACATAAACATAAACATAAAACCCAATGGATCAATGGTTGGATCAATGACAGTGGATGGAGACACTGGGCTTGGGTTCAGTTAATGATAGATTTTGCTGAAAAAGTGACTTTTTCTTTAGTTTTCTCTGTTTTTAATATAATAACCCTCAAATTTAATCTGAGCTTTTATGAACATCTACATGATCAGTGAATTAAATGTAGGAAAATACCTGATGTTCACTGAAAAAAACACAAAATACAGAGTATAATGTCATAATCAACAGCAATAAATCACTAAAAAAAGTTACACATACAGAAAAATTTATTGGGGAACTGCCACAAAAGTAGCAGTGGGTCTTTAAGGGTTAAAGTCGGCCTGAAACACTGGATGATATTCATGTGGTTTATCCTTTTTGTACCTGGGGTAATAAATGCCACTGCAGTAAAATGATTTATCAGAAAGCCAATGGTGTCACTCTGTAGGTTCATCTCTGCTGTTAGTTTATTCACCAGTAGGACTTATTGTAGAAAACACAGGATTATCAAGATAGCTGCAGGTATGTCATTAGAACATACTGTTAATATTACTGTGAGATTACATTAAATATGATCATAGTTAATGTGACAGGTGTGAGCAGATTGGGTTCAGATTATCTAATGAGACATGATGCTGTTTGAGCGCATTACCTCCTGTTATTAGGTTGTTTATGTGAAATCAGATGAATGCATCCTAATGAAAAAGCTGCTCAGAAAAATCCTGAGGAGTCTGAAATGCAGTTTAAAAAAAGAGTGTAAAACAGTGAAATAGCTTTTGGTTGATGGATTTATCCTTTTTATTTATTTTATGAAATTATTCTCATGTTGTTTTATTGCACCCATTTTATGTACAGCACTTTGTGATTTTTATCTGTGAAAAGCACTATATAAATAAACTTAACTTACGTGCTTACTAACTAGAATCTAGTTTTCTGATAAATCCAAGTTAATAAAAAGTTCCGTTTCAATGCTATATACAGGGTGACACAAAAAAACGGGAACTTTTTAACAATCCAATAAAACCAAGAGTGATGGAAGAAAAATATTTTAATCATAGTAATTGAAACCTTAAAACATGCCATTTAAGAAACAATGATGGAATTTTCATTTTTTAAAAATTACTTCCTGTAGATGGCGTCCTCCTGTACGAATGCATTCTTGAAATCTGCTGTTGAGATTCCTCATTGACCGCTGCAACATCTCAGCTGGGATACTGTGAATTTCATCCTGAATTCTCTGTTTTAACTCATCCAGAGTTCTTGGTCGAGTCGTGTACACTTTACTCTTGAGATAGCCCCACAAGAAAAAATCACAAACGGACAAATCTGGCGATCTAAGGGGCCAGGGAACATTATCGAATCTTGAGATCACACGGTTACTGAACAATTCTCGCACAGCCGCCAGTGGTTACTAAAATGGGGGTGTGTTTACTTGCTCAAGGTCACTGTCTCGCAGTGCTGCCACTTGCTCATGTCTGCCAATACGCACTTCAAAAATTCCCGTTTTTTTGGGTCACCCTGTAATTTTTAAAAAATGAAAATTCCATCATTTCTTAAATGGCATGTTTTAAGGTTTCAATTACTATAAAGAAAATGTTTTTCTTCCATCACTCTTGGTTTTATTGGATTGTTAAAAAGTTCCCGTTTTTTGGGGTCTCCCTGTATTACTCCAGGTACAAAGAAAACAGTAATACTATTTATTGCATCAGGTCCTATTTAAACAACCATCAGTTTTCTAGAGAACACAATGACGAGAACATGTCAGGATTCTTCGGTTCATCGGTTCATGTGACAGAGTGGTTCGAGGAGCATGAGACATAACATTTACAAGTGGATTTCCCAGAAAACGGAGAGTCTCTGGGATGTGCTGAAGAAGACTTAACGCAGTGACCCAACTCTCCTGTCATCAGTAGAAGATGTTAGCCAAAAATGAATGCAACTATGAATGGAAAAAATGATAATATTTGATATTGAGTGAAAAATGCAAGTTATAAAGATTCTGTAAGGAAACGGAAATATTGCATGTGGGACTTCTGTTTGATGCAGGTAGATAACACTGGGTTACAAAAAAATGTTTTTTGCAAGTTGTCTAGGTTTTTTCAACTGAATTAGGACCATTTTGCACCACTAAATCCAAAAATGACATCTGTTTTTCTCAATCAGGTCAGGTTTTTTTGCTAATTTGATTTTGAAAAATTTGATCTTCTAACAAAATTGATTACATTTTTGTGACTTTATCAGTTGATTTTTTTATATAGTTCTCACCCAAAATAGGTTTTAAAAGGAAAAAAAATCATTTCACCATTGTACCTGTTAGGTACAACGGTGTATTCACCGCAGATGTAGCAGAATACGTCAGGCTTATTTTTGCAAGATCTTCTAGTCGAAACCATTTCATTCACCTGTAATATTAAAAAAAACATTAATCATAAATTGGCAAAAGTAAAATCTTCAGAACTCATTTATTGCAAGAAATATGAAAGAATTTTGCATCATATGATGTGAAAATGCCCATAAATGTAAGCAAAAATGTTAAAAAGCCAATACGTAGCATAGTTCAGAAAGTTGACCTGATTGAGCAAAATTAATGTGATTTTTGGATTCAGCACACCAAAATTATCCTAAATCAGCTCAAAAAACTTAAACAATAAATTTGTTGTTGACCAGTGTAATTCATACGTATAGTTTATATTGTTTCCCTGAGTACAAACAGGCTTTAAAATGTAGTAATAATAACAATCAATCAATAAAGTGGTTTCCCCGTTGAACTCCTGTGAGCCCATTATAAACCTGTGTGACTGTCGACACACTGCGACAGTCACTTCACACCTAGCACAGAGGGCTGTAGAAAGGCCATCAGCATTAAACACTCACATATCCACATACTAAAGCTGAACCCATCTCTCACCTCATTCTGACTATTGATGGTCAGCTCCTGTGAACTTGTGTAAGTGTGAACACTGACTGAAATGGACATTTTCTAACCTGCTTTGATTTCTTCTCCTGAATCCACTCTTACCTTTTATTAGCTATATATTCTGCTTTGCACTGGGCTTTTTACATTTTGAATGTATGTTTTATTATCATTTATTGCATACCTTATTGTTTTCTTTAGCAGGTTTGTGAATACTGCTGGAAATTGTGAATTTCCTGCTGGAATGACTAAAGTATATTAACTAATCTAATGAAAGGAACATATACACAAAGCTGAGGCCTATCATTTACTGACACCAATGTATAAATGACAATTCTGCTCTATTAGCTCACAAAAGGCAGTATTTATTTATTTTTTTATTCCATTGTAAACAAATACAATCACAATTTATAATAACATTAATAATATGCTTGTTTTGCATGAAGTCCAGTAATTTATTATAAGTGGAAATATCAAACAACTAATGATAGCTGATTGTGTCTACATAATGAATCAATGACCTCTCTGGTTGCAAAGTCAAATATTAGTCTGACTGGGAGTGGGAGATAATATCACTCTGCACACAGCCTGAATCAATGAGACACACACACATAGAGTGAAATACTAAGGACTGCAACTATGGGATAAGGAAACTGTTAAAAAGAATTGTGTCCTTAAGATAGAAATGTGTGCATATTATTCTATAGTTGTGCCGTAAATAAATATTTGTAAACTCTTGAATGGATTCAGTCATACATAAAATGTACTGTGTATCCTCTGTTCCATAAATAAATCCTATGAAGTGGTGACGTATTTTTGACAGTAGAGTCACGCTGGTGAATTCGTATTTGTGATGGAGAAAGTGTAGCTAATCGTAAAGTTGCATTTGGTGTTTGTTATTCTTGATGTCAAAACTTTTTCATTCCTATTCGGACAGATAAAATGCACACAATACATTTTATGAACGACTGAACTCATTTAAGAGTTTACAGATATTTATTTTCTGTACAACTAAAGAATAATATGCACATATTTCTATCTTACGCACACGATTCTTTTTGACAGTTTCCTTATTCCATATGCAATCCCTTTCAGACTTAAACCACAAAGTCTCTGTTTCTAAAGGAAGTCTGACATTATCTGCGACACACAGAAGGTACAGCTAACTGTGCAGTATCTGCTACACTATCGCTCATCTGCTTTGTCTGCATGACCTCCTGGACGCCAGAGGTCAAATGGCCATAATCTGAGGTCAAGAGCCCTAGAACTGCCCTGTCACATCTGGTCATTTTGTATTGAAAAGCAGACATAAAACAGAGACATAAGCCTGTTGAAACCTGTCACTTAGCTTGATGTGATCTGGTCTCCATCAGGAAATAGTTTCATCATCATTTCACTATTTTGCTACTTTCCTACAGCAAAAAGCAAAAAAAAACTGCACTTTCACTTTGCAATTTTGTTCACATAGTCACTTGCACTGCATCCCTTCATTGCACTAAGTGGAAAGAAGAGCAGTCCATCAGTGAGCATTAGAGCCCTTTAATGAGTCTATTAGGAACTGATGGCTACGTGATCGACTGAGTTAAATCAAAGTGGAAATGGACTCTGGCAGCGTCCTGAAGGGTCTTTAGTCTCACACGTCAGTACAAGTTAAAGCAGTGCTGGCTAACGGCCCACCGTGTTCCAGTGTATCAATAAAATCACTTTGTACAGGACAGGGTTTCAGTGTTTTCAGTACAATTACAGGATTTTACTGAGCGTTCCATCAATGGTTTCTGTTAAAATTAGTATTATGGTGTCACTGTGTACAAGTTTTACAGGACCTCTGGAGGAGCACCTAAATGCCATTGTATGGAAATACAATGACAATAAAGTCTTTTATCTTATAACTGAGAAAAGTAGACACGGGTGATTATGGGCAAAAAAATGTATCTTGATTTTTTTTTTTTTTTTTCAGTGTTATGGAT
Source organism: Sphaeramia orbicularis (assembly GCF_902148855.1). Lineage (NCBI taxonomy): Eukaryota > Metazoa > Chordata > Actinopteri > Kurtiformes > Apogonidae > Sphaeramia > Sphaeramia orbicularis. Next base: position 27,922,462 of record NC_043968.1, on the reverse strand, counting down.
GTTTTACAGTTTTAATCAATTGTTTTCAGGCTACATGAACTGAAGGCAAGAGGGTCAAGTCATGCACCTATTGACTTTGAATCAAAAAATTAGAATAGAGACAATAATTTCAAACTTTTTGTAGTTCAATAGTACAGGGTGTCCCATAAGTCTCCATACATAGGAAAAATAAACGTTTCTTGACATAAACCGTTTTTATTCATATAATATGCTCTATATGACTGCCATTTTGTCAGGAACACATTTCAATGCGTGTCCTCCACTGCTGAAGAACTATAAAGAAGAAATATAAAGAAATACATGTTAGAACCATATATGTATGGAATGTATTATGTCTCCTATGTATGGAGACTTATGGGACACCCTGTATAACATCTTAAGTTTCTAAATCCATTAAATTTTTTGTCAAAAAAGGATTTTCAACAAAATTACAGAACTTTTTATATGAACTAAATTCAGTCTATCAGAAAGCTCTCTTAAGAATGAATAATAACATAACTTATCATTGCTATAATTTGAAATCTCAATCAGATATTTCTATTTTCAATATAGTTTTATGACCTTTTATACATCCTTTTATCATTATAAAAATCCTTTAGTCTGAAAAATTGGTGAGAATCACTTTTTTAAGCATTTTAATATCAGATGGTGCCGGTTATGTAGGGAATTTTGGTTTTCTCAAAAAACATGTTTTTTTTTTAATCACTAATTAATCAAATGAGCTAAACCATTAGAAATTTCTGGAAATTTCCCTACATAACCAAAATTCCTAATTCCCTACATAACCATTCCATTCTTCAAAACTCCTGCCATAAGTCATAGTTATATTTAAAAAATAAAAAATGCATCCATGGTTTATCAAAATAGACACCTTAAAGAACATCTCAGCAAATTTTCATAGTTAGGAGACACTTGCAACTGCACTTTTAAAACGTTTAGAAAAAAAGCAAAATTTAGATGTTAATTTTTGGTCCCTACATAACCATGCAGTTTTTAAAATTTTTATGGCAAAAGATGGCAGTATATCTTTTGTTTCTTTTTATGAGCTTCGAGTAGTAGTTAATACCTTTAAAATTATGTATCATTCATGTCTCTATCTTAAATACTTTTTGAATTACAGTATAAAATGTAGTCGGTACTCCCTACATAACCGTGTGACTTGACTCAAGGCTTGTTTCAGAAATAGTCTTTCTTTACCAAAACTGACAAAAGATACACCTTCAATATTAATACACAGTCTCCACCTGGATTCAAGTAAATAGGTGAGTCATGGATATTTACTGCAGCGATCAATATATTTCATCTGCAAACAGTTCTATTACTCTAACTGATGCAGCAAGTAGGTGTTCATTTATCAAACAACCATTAGTTTGCTAGAAAGCATAAAGATTAGACAATATCAGGATTCATTGGGCTCATCAGATTCATGACAGAGTGGTTCAACATGAAACCGGACAAATGTGTTAAGCTGCCAGTGGCTGAAGACATGTGACCAAACATAACAAAGCCACAACAGAGACATATTTTATGTTATTATGGAAAGTTACACAATATTCATAGGGAAGCCACAGTTTCTTTTCAGTTCAGTATGAGACTGCGGAGGGACAAATTAGACTCCAGCAGGGCAAATGAAGGAGTAAGGATGTAAGGTCAAGTGAAGGCCACAGCTCCGCCTCTGGTCCCTCTTTAAGTTTCTCCTCCCACTTCCAAGATTTCCCCCTTATAACTCATCTCAGAAAAGACGTCTGGAATTAGTAGGAGCTGATTCTTGACCGTACTTCACACATGCTCATTTGTGCACACACAGCTTCGCTCTGTACGCAGATAACTCGATGCTGCACGTATGTCATTTTCAAACGTCACATGGGATGGAAGAGAGACAGCAAGGCATTATGGGTCCTGGTTCTGCTCATTAAATGAAGCGTCCTCTACATACATATGACAATGCTGCCAAACAAATTGAAACATTAAACTGTATTTTTAGGCTGTGCTGTCTAAAAGCTGCTCCAGGTGGATAAAGTGGCCTTTTACTTTGATACACGTGAAACTGAAGACATTCTGGGAGGGCGAGGCAGTTTTTTTGTGTGCGATATAAAAGGTGGAAGGGATCTTTGTGTGAAACTTGGCCTTAACACTCCAGGGGAAGAGGTTGGCCGTGCAAAATCTACGGCTGGCCTGTGATCGTGGATCGTGTGTGAAGGTTAATGTACGCATGTGTGATTGTAAATGCCCGCGTACTGAAGGCCGTTTATGGTTGTGTGTGCGTGCATGTGTAAGTCACCCCATCCAAAATGTAACAGAAGGATGTCTCAGTTCAAAGGAGCATCATGACACCTAATCAAAAGACAAGAGCAAACCTTATCCACCTCGGAGCTCGCTCACTCCACATCTATGTATCAGTCTCTCTGTTAAAAGACAAAGCCTGGAGGGTTGAAGAAAACGTACAAAGCTTCAATCTGCACGTCTTAGTCAGTTCCTTTGAAATGCTCACAGAGGTTTAAGCCACGTCGCCTCTAGGTGCCAAGTGTGACCCAGGGTGTGGTATACGCTTTGGATGCCAACACTGTCGCTGCTCTGTGTGTGTGCTAATGAGCCCACAGAGAATGTGATGATGCGCATAAAGATCGCAAATTCACACAAAAAGACCACAGTGTAAACCTGACGAGAAAGGTGCTGTCAGGACAGAACGAAAGCTGTCAAAAGTCTGTAAGGTGACACCCATGTTGACAGCAGGTGTCACGGATTTACAGACTAAGGAAAATGAAGGGGGTATTGGGTATTTGAAAAAAAAAAAAAAGAAAAAACCCCACAGTTTTTCCCCTCAGCTTGTGACAGTAAACATTCAGGTTGAACAGGCATCCCTGAGCGTGATATTATATCCTTCGGTGCATGACCTCATCAGGAGGAAAAATGTCAGTGAAACAAAAGAACGTGAAAAATTAACGGCTTTCAAAACAGATTGCCGCTCGTCTGCCTATCAAGCTACCAGCCGCTTCGGTTCATCCACCTGAGAAGGAGATGAAAATCCACATGAGAATGTTCGTCAAAGTTTCATTTTGGGAACATCAACTGCCGTTTGACAGAAAGTAAGACAAAAGCAACAACAATTCAAGAGGAAAGCGTGCATCAACAAGTTCACACACAGAAGCCATTAACTGTCAGGATTACACCTGTCACCGGCTCCTTCTCTGGCTGAAGGGGAAATGACTAAAACTGACACCTCTGTGAGTACAACTTGGCATGAAAACTTTTGTGGAGTCCAACATCAACACTCATAGGTGATCAGTAACAAAGCCCCAACTGAGGAGGGTATTTTTAAAGAACGGCAATTATCAGAAGGTATCAGTTATAAGGAGAGGGTTTGGTGTTAGAAATGTTTTACTCACAGTTTGTCAACAGCCTGAAATATCTTTCAGTCAGAGGTGAAAGACTGAATCCTTTTCATGAATGCAATTACAGAAGGGCAACATATTTGTGCAACCCCGGATTAGGCAACAGGACTTTTAACGCTGGACAGATATTGGTCTATTTGTGCCTGTGAACTTAATCTGTTTAAGCCGTTTGACATTTCATCCTAATACCTGCATTGTCAATTCTTATGCCAAGTCTTAAAAGCTGCAAGGATTCTAGCCCAGTACATCGCATACAGGGCTATTACACATGGGGGCATGGGTTTACCCTCAGTGAGGACGGCGATATAAAGTTACAGTGCATGGTAAAGTGGTGATGTAGCGCAGAGTTTTGTTTTCCTAACTTCCTGTCTTAACAGCAAATGATTAATATAAACAATGTGTAAGCTATTTAAAAACAAATTTTAACAGAAGTTTATGTTAAATGTATGTTTCAAAATGTTCAGTTTCATAGATACTTGAACCTACAGGGTGGGGAAGCAAAATTTACAATATTTTGAGGCAGGGATTGAAAGACAGTGTATGACCAATTAGTTTATTGAAAGTCATGAGAATTTATTTGCCACAAGAAAATTTACATAATAGAAAATGTTTTTATTCTATGTGTCCTCCTTCTTTCTCAATAACTGCCTTCACACGCTTCCTGAAACTTGTGCACGTGTTCCTCAAATATTCAGGTGACAACTTCTCCCATTCTTCTTTAATAGTATCTTCCAGACTTTCTCGTAATAGTTTTGCTCATAGTCATTCTCTTCTTTACATTATAAACAGTCTTTATGGACACTCCAACTATTTTTGAAATCTCCTTTGGTGTGACGAGTGCATTCAGCAAATCACACACTCTTTGACGTTTGCTTTCCTGATTACTCATATGGGCAAAAGTTTCTGCAAAGGTATGGATAATAGTGTTAGGTATGATTATGACATCAATATATGTTTGGTTTCAAAACAATTGACGTAGTGCCTGCTGAGAAAAAACAACTAAATGTTCATTGTAAATTTTGCTTCCCCACCCTGTATACTTGTGTAATTTTTGGCAATTTCAAGATAACTCTCTCCTGTCAGTGTAAATCTAATGGAACTGTTTAGCCAATCTTAGCATGAACACTGGAAACATCAGAGAAAAACAAAAAAAAATGGATATAGTTTTATTGGAAGGGTAGGGCTGGATGATAAAATGATAACGATACATATCATAAAATAACTTTTCCTCGATAGAAATATAAGACTAGGGATGTAACGATTACCAGTATAACGATAAACCGCGGTAAAATTCCTGACGGTTAGTATTACTGTTTAAATTCTAATTATCATGATAACCGTGTTTGATTACCGTACTTTGAAAACTCACGGTACTGCTCAATTCCTGGAGAAGCAGCAGCATTCCAGGTGCGCATGCCAGTTTGCATCTATCTATCTGAAAAAGAAACTAAAAACTCAAACTTGATATGGAAAATGGTCAAACAATGGCTATAAGGTGCCATCTTTAATGCACATTGGTATGTTTGATGTGTACATGTTAATATTTGAATGTTTCTGCCAACAGAAAGTACATTTTGCCTATTTTATTTTATTTTATTTTATTTTTCAAAATACAACTTGGTTAAATTATTTCAGTGTGTGTATAAATACTTTTTGAACATTTTGAGCACAATTTCAACATTACCACGATAACAATGATAACCGTGATAATTTTGGTCACAATAACCGTGATTTGAAATTTTCATATCATTACATCCCTATATGAGACATGCTTGATACAGTTTCGTTAGAATTCATTCGTCCATGTTTTGATAGACATAAGAACAGCCAATCATAATTAAGTAGCGCTGCACTGAACCAATCAGGTGACAGCCATAGCAAGTTAGGTTGACACACAGCACAGGCGTAAGAGCAGCTGCAGCACACACACTACTGTTTGGGCTGCAGCAGGAGGTAATGACTGTTCCCTCAGGAGAAAATGTGACTGAGAACTTGGGCGACTGAGTGTGAACTGTTTTGGTTCGGGGCTTTCAATACAATACAGAAGTGTACCGAACAAATACATGATGCTTATGTGAAGAACACAAACACTCACCTTTCCTTAAGTTTCACTTTTGGTTTTACGCCAGTTATGGCAGTTAATGAATGCACCCCAACGTATATACCCCTGATATTGTTTGGTGAAGATGGTCTGTTTTGTTTGTGTTCTCTTTTAAAACTTGAAAGCTTTTTCTTGCTGGTCAGACTTTTAGTTTAGTTTTAAACATATGGACCTGTTTTATTTCTCTGAAACAGTTGTAGGCTATAATGTTCTTCAGCACATCTGTCAAGTTCAACCTCTGACAGAAAATGAATCATATTTAAATCAAAAATAACCTTCTGATGTCTTCACAGTTAGCTTATGAGTAACAGAAAATTTAAGTTTGACAAAAATAGTGATTTGATTTATATTGTGATCCATATTGTTATCGTCTGATATGGAAAAAATGATCGAGATATGATTGTTTTCCATATCGCCCAGCCCTAAGGAAGGGCAATTTGTTTACCAAACACTAGAAATTCTTAAGCGTCTACATTGGTTATGGTGAAACTGGACTAAATGGCTCAACCTCACTAAATATTATGAATGAGACAATTCACACGACTCACTACAACAGATACAAACTATTTAAATACACATGAGATAAGTGAGTTCAGCAGGTTATTCGTCATTACTGATGACTAATTGAGAAAATCTGTTCTTCCATGTAGATTGGATGAGTAAACAGAGACCTGAGGGTAAACGCTGGTTTCTAAGAGGGAGACACCTTGATACTGAAGATGTGAGAACATTTTAACACCTCTAAATTAAATGCTTTGTCTTTTCTGCAATGTACAGCAGCCATTTTAATACTCGTGTAAATTAGTCAAGGGTCTTTGTTTCTCACATTAGTACACAATCTGACCTCATGGAAACACATGAAGTGAATGCTACAACTTGTTAGCATTGCTGTGACCTAACATAAAGCTCGTTCATTGCCTTTCACCTGAGACTGAACCTGAAGAGCTTGGCAGCGTTGGTGCGGATGCCAAAAACACATATCAAAGAGAAAATGAAGATGTCAGACAGTTACAAAAATGTGACATCACTTGTTATTGCTACTCCTCAAATGCATCTTCTGACTGCACTGTCAGTTCATCTTGACATCCAACAGGTTCTTACAGGTATTCTGAAATAGATGCCACAAAATCAGATAGGAGCCATAATTACTAAGTGAACATGAAGCCCTGAAATGTGTATTAGAGCTGCACAATACATTGTTTGAGCATCACTATCGCAATGTACGTGTGTGCAATAGTCACATTGCAGGTCCTGCAATGTAGGAGACAAATGCATTCAACATGTTGTCATCTAATTTCATCCTGGGTACCTGACACACACTGCACACAGCGATCCACCAATCACATTCGTTCTTAATCAGTTTGCCAAAGCAGACCATGCATCTGCACATGGAGTGATTCACACTGGTAACAACATCGAAAAATGAGCAACGAACAAGAGAAAATCACCGAAAATGAAGACTTGGTGACAAAAAGAAAAGCAACGTCAGTTATCTGGAATACTTTCGGCTGCAAGAAGGATGAAACTGAAACATGTGTTCTGAACGAGGAAACACAACTAATTTGTTTGACCATTTACATCAGTGCCACACAGCTGTTATATCCCCCTGAGTTCATAGCACAATATACAGGGTGACACAAAAAAAACGGGAACTTTTTAACAATCCAATAAAACCAAGAGTGATGGAAGAAAAATATTTTAATCATAGTAACTGAAACCTTAAAACATGCCGTTTAAGAAACAATGATGGAATTTTCATTTTTTAAAAATTACTTCCTGTAGATGACATCCTCCTGTACGAATGCATTCTTGAAATCTGCTGTTGAGATTCCTCATTGACCGCTGCAACATCTCAGCTGGGATACTGCGAATTTCATCCTGAATTCTCTGTTTTAACTCATCCAGAGTTCTTGGTCGAGTCGTGTACACTTTACTCTTGAGATAGCCCCAAGAGAAAAAATCACAAACGGACAAATCTGGCAATCTAGGGGGCCGGGGAACGTTACCAAATCTTGAGATCACATGGTTACCGAACAATTCTCGCACAGCCGCCAATGGTTACTAAAATGGGGGTGTGTTTACTTACTCAAGGTCACTGTCTCGCAGTGCTGCCACTTGCTCATGTCTGCCAATACGCACTTCAAAAATTCCCATTTTTTTGGGTCACCCTGTATATCACAGGGTTAAAAAAAATTGCAATGTCAGTTTTTTCCAATATCGTGCAGCCCTGAAATGTGTATGATGCCCAACACATACCAGTGTAGGGAGGCTCTGTGTCCCTATCTCCGTTGATTTGTCTCATCTTTTGCTTCTTTCTCCTTCATTGTCACACTTGTCACTCATCCTAGAAGATACAGTCTGTAAACACCCTCAACCCTCCCAAAAACCACCACCACTTAACATTCCTGCAGCTGGTCATTGCACTGCTTGACGCATGTAATGTCACACTCGTGAGCCTCTGGCTAGCTGCAATGCCTCTCCTGCCTCCATGGCGAGGAAAACAAAGAAGAGTATTGTGTCTTATGAGTGAGAGAGAGTAAAAAAGAAAGAGATCGAGAGAGGTGTGTCAGGTTACAATCAAATACGACCCATCCAACAACCCCCAAACCATGGAGTTGAAGGGGTGAATCACTGTCCTGCAGCATGTAAATGTGAGATAACCCTGCCTTCATGTGAGGGAAGGGCAGGTGTGTCAATGGTTTGTCAAGTTGGATGAAAGTCTTCAAACAGTACACTCTTATACATTTACTAAAAACACAATTATACACTTTTATGCTAACGCCTCTGTTACATAACACATCATCAGGAACCACAAAGACACCACCTTCTGGGTATCCCCCACCTTCAGACCTTTATTGTGTTCTACCTGAGCCAACGGCGTTGTTTGCAAACAAACAAACCATCCTTTGAAATTCCAACAACAAACAGGTTTGCATGGCAGAGACCGTCCTCACTTTCTACAATACTATGAAGGTAGTGGGGGCAGCCCCACACAACACAACACTCAGAGAGATTTCCTGCAGGAAGCAAAGTAGTTTTCAAAGGAATCAACACATTCAGAAGAAGCAAAAGCAAAGGAGGAACACATTTAGACAATAGTCGCTTTTCCATTGGACATCTGCGCAAAACTTTATCAATATTTACTAAATGTCGAAAAAACACAAGTGCGTAATGTCGGTTTTTCCATTAAATCACAAATGCGATGATTTGTTCATTTATTATCGCACGATGACACGAGAAGTCATTCCATAAACATAGTGACGAACGTAAATATGGTGTTGATTTACAGATATTTTCATTATTATTATATATTACCCCTCTATCTTGTACTAAATTAAAAAATGATTGGGCTTCCTGGTGTGTCCACACATACCGCGACATCTTTCTTCCTCTTCTTCACTTGTTGTAATGTAAGTTATCATCCATTTTTTTAATTCACCTGACTCTAATTGCGAAAAAAGGTCTTCCCATTGCAGTTTTTCGTGATACACCATTTGCGCTACGCCTAAAAAACCACCTCTTGCCAGCACAAAAACTTTAAATCAAAAAATGAGACTTTTGGCGAAATTGTCGTTTTTCCATTAGGTACATTTTTATGTGCAAGTTATATTTGCGCAATTTGAAGGTCAATGAAAAACCAATTAGTGTCAACAAAATTGTGGAGGAGCGTTTAACTGGAAACATTGCTTACATCAGTTTTGCCATAAAAACAACTCCTTCCAGAAATGTTGCTCATCTTTTAAGCTGAACTTTCATATTCTAACAAGCCGTTTGCCCGGGGTGAAATGGGAACAGTACCCAACCTTTCCCATAATCACCATGTAGCCTTATTGTTTTCTCACTGGCAGCGACGATGTCAGCAGACAACCTTAGATCCCTGAACGTCCCTCCTCTTTTCTGGCCTGTAATTGAGCACTCAGACATCAGTGGAGTCGAACAGTGACCAGTCCTGATCCCCAGGTATTTACACTTCAAACTCTAGTCTACAGCCTGGAGGCACACATACACACAGAGCAACACACACACATAGACCCACACATTAAAGCCCACGGTGGGTGTACAAGATTAAGCATGAATGCAATTCCTTTCTCGCTTATTGAGCACACAAACTGAGACATGGAGACATGAACACTGTTATTACACCTGCATATGTTTATGCACTCCTGTACTCTCCTTTTCTTTCGGATGAATCCTATGACACTTTTATTGCTGGAAAAATAAAACATTTGGACTAGATGATTAATTGTGAACTGTTGAAAGAGGAGGGCCACATTTGAGAAATCCCAAATAAAACATCCAGCCACAGTAGGTATTCAAACCCAACCAAACATGTAAAATGACAGAAAGGGAGATGAACAAGTGAGGCTCGCAGTAGGCAGGCATGCAGACTGATAAAGAAAGCAATGAGGACAGTAATCTAATAAGTTTCCCTAACCACTGAGGACGGATTTAGATTCAACAGACATGTGGTGGGAGAGCAACACTTTCCAGGCACATGGTCAGGCAACGGGTGCATTCTTCAGAAAAGTGAGGGGAGATAAAGAGAGGAAGAAGAAGAAGGAATACAATGAGACAATGGGCGAGAGGAGAGAGCAGTGGGGTAGAACAAGGGAGGAAACAGGAGGGAATGTAGTAGTAGGGGTGGTGGTGGTGGTGTTGGGGGGGGGGCAAGGTTTAAAAGCAGTGTGTGATATCTTAGGAATGAATGGGATCTCTTAATATCAGTTACTTAAGGTGCCAAGCCCAGGAATGGCAGCATTTCTCACAAGCTGCAGCAAAACGTATGAGCTACTGCTGCAGACAGCGACTGGCACCATAACATCTGGAACTAGAGCTGCAAACGATTAATCGACTCAAACTGATCCAAAAAAATCATTCAACCACAATTCTCCTGAATCAAAGCTTTGTTTGCTTCATTTATCTGCTGTTAAACATTGGTTCCACTGTTTGTTTCACACGGACGCTTATTGTGAAGCACAAAGAAGCTTCAATTCAGGAAAACTGCAATAGAATATTTCCCTTCTATCAATTCGAGTAGATTAATCGAATCTTTAATTTTTGCATTCACTTCAAGCACCCAATCGATTAATCGGTTGCAAGCTCTATCTGGAACACAGCCCCCGGAAATAAGTCATCTATTCAGACACTGGGCTTTCAGTGTGTAGGAGAGTCGGGGTCGTTTCTCAATGCTCAGGGTGTGTGTAAATGTAAAACCTCTTGCCCTACTTTTATCTCACAAGTGAAACGTCATCTGCGTCTACGTGTGCAACAGTGTCAAACCTGCGCTGCATTGAAGAGTCATATTTCTTGCAGGTACATCAAACAAAAAACAATTACCTGGACCACCACACAAAAAGTTACATAAACATTCATGAAGGGAGTAATTTTTTAGTCAGCAGTTTGCCACAGTGTTATGTATTCTTGTGTGACTCAATATCGGATGGCCAAATTATGGTTCTAAACCACCAGAGTACCAAGCACATAGGACGATGGCCAAGTAAGGATGGATCAGATTATGATACACTAACGCATAAAAGCAAAGCCGCAAATTTCATACAGAGAAAAATGCATCACACCCAAACAGTCTACAGGGTGTTGCACAAATTTAATTGTCATTCTGAATTAAAGAAAAGAAAAACAATTCCACTCTTCTTCTCTTTATGAATGGTAAAGTGGTGGAATGCTTTAAAGTGGCTAGTCTGTGGAATTTCATCAAGTAAAACAGAAGATGGTTTATCATGGCCTATATTTTAAAATAAGCATAAAGCTAAGGTGGTGGTTTGACAGAAGAAAACTATGTGCAGTGAAAAGGAGTGAATGAGTGCAAGCAGAGAAAAAATGAAAGTGAGTACTGGGGGAGGTAGATGAGAAATGTTAAAAAGTCAAGCTATGCAACTTCTTGAACAGGATTAAGAGCCAAACCAAAGGCATGGAAGCTCAGCAAAAGCCCCATGGGGGAATAGAGGGGGAGGGCAGTGAGGAGGCGGCGTGAGGCGGGTGTGTGTATGGGTGCATGTAACAGCACGTTGTCCTGCTCACCAAGGATGAGGGGAAAAGATCAGAGCTAGGGTGGAAAAAGACGATTTAGCATCAATCATTCTTAATCGTTTAAGTAACAATCTGCTACGCTGCATCATTGAATGATATAACCCAACTCCACCTATAGCCAGTTTGTGCATGTTTCAGCTTCTGCTGCTGTAAACCACACCTAATGACATAGATGTTTCCTGGAAAGACCTCCACGTACATTAAGAGATATTGTTTAAATATCAAGTGCTTGGTACACAGTCAAGAAAAAGACACATTTGCAAGGAAGCAGAGCAACATGTTTCACTCCTGATCAGTTTTCTGAGAACTTTCTAAATCCTCCCACACTCGAGGACACAAATCAAACAATCTTCATCCAATATACTGTTTCATTTTTGCCTCCAGAAATAACCACTAAGATAATACAAGCTTGTGAAGCAACCATGAAATGAGTCAGACTACACTGTTTTCTTGGAACCAGTTTAGATTAAGGAGACCAGTTCTCCCAAAGGTCAAACCTCAGTTCAATTCCAATCAAAATCAGTCCTTCCTTTTCAAGGCCACTCACTGTTGGAAATCAGTAATGGTCCAGACTGCTGTCAGCACATGCTTAGTAACAACCTGAGCCAGATCCATGTAAATTCTAGCTTCAAACGGTGCATTTGACTATACGCCCTGGTCATCAATGAGCTGGTTTGTGTATTTTATTATGCAGTAAAATCAGAAACAAATTGGGGCAATTGGTAGTGATATATGCATCCTCTGTATCACTTTGATTTGTGAGACTTGCTGATTTGACCTGGAGTGGAAGAGTCATGGTAACATACTCCAGAAGTTAACTACACCTACTGAAGATCTTAGATAAGAAAACACAGTGTTTAAGTAAAGGACACATGAGGGTGTTAGTACAATAAAATACCTCCTTGCCTTTCTGACTTTTGAAGCAGACAGGAAAAATTGACAGATACTCATCTTATAGAAAGCAGAATGAAAACCCCAAAGGTTTTAAGTGAAATCTGACAAGCTAAGATAAGAGCTCTTACAATGAGAACACACAGCCTTTAGCTATCAAACCACTGAGTTACTGTCTTGCACACAACACATGCACAGCAGTGGAGAGGAGGAGGACAGATAGAACAGTGTTGTGGCTAGTGGAGTGTGTTAAGTTAGCGCATCTCGGGAGAGTTATCAGGGCATTCTTGTGTTTCAGCAGCAGGCTTGAGAAACATTCTCAGACCTTCTGTTCGCCAAACTAAAAGCACCTGTCACTGGTGAGAGGTGGAACGGGCCAAAAAAAGACAAGAGAAGGAGAGCTGTATACTAAAATAACATCGAGTGTAATTGTATGGCTCAAAGTTCTGCATGGAGGGTGTGATTATTCAAGAGAAATTACAAACAAAAACTGATGGAATTGTGAGGAAGTGCAGAGATGGATAGCTTTAAGGCTTCTTCAACTGAGACAAATCAATCAATACATCTTTTGTTTTAATGATTATTGATTTAGTTAGTGTTAACCCTTTGATGCATGAGTTATGAGAACCTTAGTCAAGAGTTTTTATGAGTGTTTTTATTAGGCATGAAAAAAAACTATGGGATTGAAATTATTTTAATGAACCTGTTTTATATGGAGTTTCAAAAATGTCCACTCAGCTGGACACCGCGTGTTTAATTTCTGAAGCAAAGAAACATGTATTTAAAACGCAATATCAGAAAGTGATCTACTGTGTGAAAAATATGAAATAAAAACATTTTCAATGCAGCTAATCTGATGTTTTCTCACATTTTAGCATGCTCTGGTACTAGTATTACTAACTAAGCATCCACTGTGTTGGCTGATATGGAACTAAAACAACAAAACCCATGAATATACAAACGAACAGCTGTAGAATTGCTTTCCACTGTAGTAACCGCTATGCATGAAAGGATTAAGGAGCCAACACAGAACAATGTAATCAGTCTCATCACAGTACTGACATGAACACATCATAGTCCAGTTCACTTAGAGCACTGCACACTGTAAAAAAAAAAAAATGCATCATATATCATACAAGAAATCAAAGCAACCATCCGGTCAGACTAAATTCTGCAGAAAACAAAAGCTTTAGCAGACACCTGAGGAGCTGGAGTAGGAGTGGATTTAAGAGAGACACAGGTTTACAATCAGTCTGGCCTCTTAGTGCTTGTTATAGTGCTGGTAGTGCACCAAACCCCTCAGGCCTTCCTCTCCCAAGAGTCCGGGGTTAAAAGGTCAGGGCATCAGTAGTAATGGTTACCTAACACTTGACACAAGGGTGAGCCACTGCAAAAGGGGGGTTTTCGGCAGAGTTTGTGGCATGAGTGTTTGCATTGGTTTAATTGTGCATGGACATATATTTGTGTGTTAATTGTGTTTGTGCAGTTCCAATTTATGAAGAGAGCTAACCCCTGTGGGACCATCATGAGATCACTGTTACCAAGGGTACCACAAGAGCTGTCAGCTGTTATTGTCAACCACTGCAGAGGTGAATGTAGAGGTAATCAAAGAGGGCAATAAGGCCTGTGACCATTGTGGGCAGTCACAGCCTCTCTGTGGGATGTCTATTATAGCCATAAAGCATGGACACTTGGAAGAAGATGGTCTGTCTTTTGTAGTAAACAAAAGCAGTGCACAGGTCCATTACTAAAAACACTGGTCGAGGAAAAGGAGAGACATCTGCTGAGAACCTTCCACTGGCTGATGAACCAGTGCAGCATTCATTTATGACAAAGCAAGTTTTACTCTAAGAAACTACTGAATTATCCCATTAGTGTTTAGTCGCTTTTCCATTGACCCTCAAATTGTGCAAATATAACTTGCTCATAAAAATTTACCTAATGCAAAGACGACAATTTCACCAAAAGTCTCATTTTTTGATTAAAAGTTTTTGCACTGGCAAAAGGTGTTTTTTGGGGCGTAGCACAAATGGTATATCACACAAAACTGCAATGGAAAGATCTTTTTTCGCGACTAGAGTCAGGTGAATTAAAAAAACGGATGTTGATGTACATTACAGCAAGCAAAGAAGAAGAAGAAACATGTCGCGGTATGTGTGGACACACCAGGAAACCTGATCATTTTTTAATTTAGTACAAGATAGAGGGGTAATATATAATAATAATGAATATATCTGTAAATCTAGAGTCTGGTTTTGACCATCTCTATATATGAAGTGTCATGAGACTTTTTTGTTGTGATCTGGCGCTATATAAATAAAATTTGATTGATTGAGTGATTTGATTGGTTTTCCCCTGTAAGTCGTTTTGGAAAGAAGCATCTGCCAAATGCATAAACATAAACATAAACATAAATCAACACCATATTTAGGTTCATAGCCATGTTTATGGAATGACTTCTCATGTCATCTCACGATAATAAATAAAAAGATCATCGCATTTGTGATTTAATGGAAAAAACGACATTACGCACTTCTGTTTTTTTTGACATTTAGTAAATATCGGTAAAGTTTTGCACAGATGTCCAATGGAAAAGCGACTACTGTTACTGCGCAAGAAGAAGGGGAGTTTCAGCCAGAGTAAAGGGACATGAAAGTGTTTGTGTGGAAATTACTGAATGAAAACAATAGACTTCCATGTGTATTTAATTGTGTGAAACAGCCAGTCCACCCAGTGCCTCAGGT
This sequence comes from Sphaeramia orbicularis, assembly GCF_902148855.1. Taxonomy (NCBI): domain Eukaryota; kingdom Metazoa; phylum Chordata; class Actinopteri; order Kurtiformes; family Apogonidae; genus Sphaeramia; species Sphaeramia orbicularis. Next base: position 27,907,286 of record NC_043968.1, on the reverse strand, counting down.
TTAATAAGTGCAGATGTAATTAGACTGATTGACTGAGAATGAGGGTTTTCCCTGGTGAAGCCCGGTCCACAGCAAGTCATTTGTATTCCTTTAGTATGTGTGATATGTTGGCATTCTTCAGTTTGGGGTGAAACTAGATGATAGGGTGAGGGAGCGTTGAGGAGATCTAGCTGTGTTGGGCTGTTCGCCAGATTAACGGATTAATGTGCTTTCAGCTAACAAGGAAACAGGGAGAGGGAGAAAAGACACAGAAAGAAATGACAGAGGGGAGGTTGAGCAAGCAGCTGTCAATAGGTGACAGGGTAGTTATTCTGTCAGGGTATTAGATTTATCCTGCCTGTCCGACTGCCTGATTAATGTCACAGTGCTTTCTTGCGCCGTGTGCATGAATGTGTGAGTTGTGTACTTGCAGCAGTTGCCCTGCCAGTTCGAGGTGTGAATGTCCAAGTGTTTGCATATGTCTAATCTTTAACTTTAAAGAACAAAGTCTGCTTCTGTGGCAAAAAAAAAGCAACAAATTCTTTCTGCATGACCTTCTAGCACAAATGCACAAGCTTTTCATCTAAACCCAATTCTTATTATCTCCTAAACAAAACACTAGATCTATAACTCTCTTTTATTCAAAGCTGAGGTAGATCCAAGTATGAAAAATAGGACAGCTATTCTCATGAAATCCTGGGAGACATCTTGCTACAAGATGTTCATCTACCTCCCTGCAGAGCTCCAAGAAAAAGCCAAAAATCTTGAACTTCTACACAACAAAGAGTTCTGCTTAGTATGCTTTAATGGAGGGAAATAATGTGTGTGTGCATACCTGTAGGTATGTGTGGTCCCACATGTGCTAGAGTGAAACCCACATATATGCAACAACAAAGCAGCCTGGTTATGAGGGTGCCCTCCTAATTGCACCTTTTTATTACCCCAACCAACCACTTGCAGACAATACATGGGGCACAAAAGCAGCACAACCGGATCCTGGAGACAGCCTGCAGCAAACCTACTAAATGTAGAGTCAACAGTATAGCAGAAACCTGCCCTAGGTCACTATACAACACTGAATTATATATAGACTCTGCAGTAAAATGATAGAGCATATATGATGACTCAAATTTTAGTCTTAAATTCTTTGATCAACTTGTTTGCATGTTCTGACTCATGTAACTGACAGGAAAGATGAGACAAGAAAAAGACGCAGAAAAAGAAATGGCTTGACAACTGAATGATAAGAGAATTGATTTTCTGAAATTTGGATCTTACCTGTAACAGATATAGCCATGGGTGCCTCCAGGGGCCTGTCATTGTCCAAATCCCTGCTCAGCCTCAGATCCCCAGTATTCTCATTCAACAGCAGCAGATGGAGCTCATTTCCAGATTCAAAATTGTACCGTAGCTTATCCGAAACATCCGGGTCATGAGCCGGTACCTTTCCTATTATTCCTGAAGGGAAACTGTTAGATTTGTTTGTGACATAGTTGTTGAAAATAATCTCAAAGTCCTGCAGCACTGGAGCATTGTCATTCATGTCTACCAGACAGATGTGAACAGTAGCACGGCTCACCAGAGGTGCTGAAGTCGCCTGGACCACTATGACATACTCAGTTTTAGTTTCATAATCTAGATCTATGAGCGCAGTCAGGTCACCATTAAAAATGTCCAGTTGAAAAACTTCTGGAATATTCCCTTCTACAATCTGGTACATGATCTGAGCATTAGTGCCCTCATCAGGGTCTGTGGCAGTGATCTGGGCCACAACAGACCCCACTGGACTGTTCTCATCCACTTTAATGAACAGTTCATCCTTTTCAAACACTGGAGCGTTGTCATTTATGTCTTGGACTACAACATGAATGGAAACACCAGTTTTCAGAGGTGGCACCCCCCTGTCCACAGCAAAAGCCTTCAGGTTGTACACAGGAACGTTCTCACGGTCCAGTTTGCGAGCGGTTCTGACGATACCAGAGTAAGGTTCTATGACAAAATCTCCCTCTCCATCATCTCCACCCTGAAATGTGTAGCTCAACCTGCCATTTGAGCCAGAGTCCCTGTCTGAGGCAGAGATCTGGAGAACACTAGTGTAAACCGGTGCATCTTCAAAAACACTCCCCTGGTACATGTCCCTGAGGAACTGAGGCTCGTTGTCATTGGCATCGAGGATGATAATCTCCACATAGGTGGTATCTGACTTCTGAGGGATTCCATTGTCTTTAGCAATAATAGCTAATGTATAGGAGGCCTGGTCTTCATAGTCAATCTCCATCTGTGTTGTGATGGCACCTGTGTCCGGATCAATTTTAAACTGAGGAACATTATCCTCCATCATATATGTAATGCGAGCATTTTCTCCTGTATCCTCATCCGTTGCACTGATGACCACCACCGTGGAGCCCACAGGTCGTTCTTCACTGAGCGTCACCTGGTAGTTGGCACTTTGGAAGACGGGTCTGTGTGTGTTGGCGTCTGTCACATTGATAAACACCTGTGTGGTGTCATAGCGTGTTCCATCACTGGCGGTTACTGTCAAAACATACTGGCGTTCCTGTTTGTAATCCAAAGGCAGGGCTAATGTGATGAGACCACCGCCACTCTGGCTCGTAATGGCAAAGCGGTTCCTGGTATTTCCACTGGAGATCTGATATGTCACCACGCTGTTAACGTCTCTATCTACAGCTGTTACTGTCAGCACACTGGTTCCCACCATAGCATCTTCATTGATCTTTAGTGAATAAACTTTCTCAGTAAATGTGGGCACATTGTCATTGACATCCAGCACTGTGATGGTGACACTAGCTGAGGAGGACATTGCAGGTACCCCATGATCTCTTGCCTCCACACCAAAAGTATAAAACTCAGTGGTCTCCCTGTCTAGTTCTTCACACACTGTAATCCAACCTGTGCTGTTGTTTATGGTGAATGGAAAACCAGGCGTTGTATCAGTCAGACGGTATTCTAAACGTGCATTTTCTCCTGAATCACCGTCATTTGCTTGAATGTGGATCACAGAATGACCGACGGGTACATTTTCCAACACGCTAGCCTGGAAAGGTGTGCTGACAAACATAGGTGCGTTATCATTAACATCCACAACTTGCACTACAACCATTCCTGTGCCGTTTATCAGTGGAGGCCTGCCACCATCCTGAGCCTTAATCCGCAAATTATATTCCCTAATCATCTCATAGTCCAGAGGATTAATGACATCAATTACACCAGTCGGGGAGTGAATGTAAAACTGTCCTCTAACATTGCCACTGATGATGCTGTAATGAACTTTAGCGTTGTTCCCCTCATCTTTGTCTGTAGCCTCCACCTGGATGACCTTAGTGTTGATCGCCACATTCTCTGGGACCTGAACAACATACCTTTTTTCACTGAACTGTGGGTAATTGTCATTCTCATCCTCTACAGAGATGTGGACAGTGGCGGTGGCACTGAGAGGACGTGGGTCTTTGCCCTGGTCATTGGCTTCAACTATCAGCTGGTACTGAGACCTGGTCTCCCTATCAGGCCTCTCTCTGATCCTCACCAGGCCGTTGCGGGGGTCGATTTCAAACACAGAGTTGACTCCATCCCCATTCACTATTTTGTAAACCATATTGGCATTAGAGGGAGCGTCTCCATCAGTGGCTCGGATTGTCATCACTTCAAAGCCTACTTCTACATTCTCACGGATGCTTACCCGGTACTCAGTTTGCTCAAAGACAGGGCTGTGGTCATTGGTGTCACTCACAGTCACAGTGAGGTAAGAAGTGGCAGATCTTTTGGGGGTGCCATTGTCAGTCACTGTTACTTTGAAAACATGGGTGTCTTTGAATTCTCTGTCTAGTGCCTGGATGGTTGATATGCTTCCTGTTTGAGAGTCAATGACGAAGAAGTCATTGGACCTGCTGTCAAACAGGGCCTCCATGGTGTACTCCAGCCTCCCCGCCTCTCCATCATCCGGGTCAGTGGCTTTCAAGGTGATCACCCGCGTCCCCGCTGGCTCATTCTCGGGCACGGACACCTGATAGTTGGGGAGTTGAAACTGTGGAGACATGTTTACTTGTCGCTTTCCTCTGCGCACTGACTTTCTCTGAACGGTTCCCGGTAGATGTCGGTGGTGTGGAGGCACTTGTGTGAGTGTCAGAGTCAGCAGCACAGACAGGCGGCTGTGCGCAGAGCTGTGCGCAGAGCTGTGCAGTGCGCAGTACACACTCACCTCAGCCTGCCCTCGGTGCTCCAGGCATAAGTCATTGGCCAGGAACAAATCCCCATGCCTGAGCACAGCATCCAAGTCTTTTCCAACACACACAGAGTCCAAAAAGGAGATGTTCCTCTTAGAAGCAGGTAAAAGTTCTGTCACATTCAGAAGTAATTCACCTGCAGGTAAACAGGAAGTTGCTCCTAGTTTGGAAAGGTGTTTAATGTTAATGTCGTGTTTACCTGTCGATTTCTTTCTTTTGTATTTAATAAAACAGTCCTGGCCGTGTACAAACACATTAAAACGTGTCACAATAATGTCTCCAGATGTCAAAGAACCTGCTCTGAAATAAACAGGCGCCGGGTTCCTCAGGGTGCGCGCACACTGGACGCTCCGGGACAGACGGATAACCCCGTCGTGCGTTCCAACTTGAAAAAAGTTATGAATAAATTTGGGAGATAAAGTTCTGTCAATTTTATAAGTCCATCCTGGGCCAAGAGACAGGTTTGCCAAAATGGTCCCGGGCTGTAACGTGTCCGAAAGGTGTATTTCCAAACATCCCGAAGGCGGCACGTTGAATAGGATACAAACCCAAATCCAAACCAAAGGTAGCTCCATACTTGTAAACCTGCCAAATCCCATTCAACTTTAGCAAAAGTCCACAGCAAAAGCATTAACTCTCCCTCTCCCAACACCGCGTTTTACTTTTATCCCTCATGGTAAAGTTTTAAAGTGGAAAACGTCGCTTGGTATCCATAGTGTCGGTGTATCCACAGTGCGCAGCGGCTGCGTTAACCCACACTGAGTTTAAAATGGGCACAAAATGGCTCCGTGGCTCTCCTCCTCCTCCTCCTCCTCCTCCTCCTCTCCTCCTCAGAGGCTTATTACCATAAACCTGCTGCGTTCCCCCTCTGGGACGCTTTGGCGGGGGGGTTGCTTTTTTTCTCATGGAGATTTAGGAAGTGGCCCTGACCGGGTGACCAGTGCGCACAAGTGTATTGTTATTATAATAAGGTGAGTTTGGGTAAATTCCTAATGTGCGTTTGGGAGACGCTCCTTTTAAAACTGTGGTGAGTTGAAGCACTTATATATGCAAAGATAGATGTCCTTTATTTATCCCAAACTGGAAAATTACAGTGTAGCAGCAGCATGGCACACATTCAGTAATAATATAAAACCACAGCAAACATGAGTAAAGAGAAATGTAACACAAGAGTCAACACTTTACACTGTACACTATGAATTAAAAGTATAAAAAGATCTGGGTAGAATCTGGATCCATCATTTTAAGCAATGATGGATCATGAAAGAACACTGAAAAACACTTCACTAAAATTCACACTTTTTAAAGAATGATATTTTCAGTCCCAACATGAGGGGATTTATTTGCTGTACAATTTAATGTTAGAATTAAAATACGACTAAATACTGAGTGTATGTCATTAATTAACCTCCTGAGACCCAGGAAATGTCAGCAAAGTACAAGCTTTTTTTTTGTTTGTTTTTATTAAATAAGTGCTTATATTGGAAACATCATGACGCAAGTTTTTTCAGATGCAGTTTTTAAAAATGTTATGGAATGTCCTTTGTGGTGGACAGTTTTCTTTCTTTCTTTTTTTTATTTGTATAAAGTTGTGAAACACTTGTCCACAAATGCGGACAGAAAACCCATAGCTGGGTCTTAGAAGGTTAAAAAAAAATCAAATAAAATGACTTATTCAAAGTTAATGTTTCTGTATGTTTGTGTCGTATATGTTGTGTTATTATGACTGATGGGCTATTTGTCACAGAATAAATACCATTTGCGAATAATCACTCAGAAAATATATATAAAAAAAATAAAAAATAACGTGGCTGCAAAGCAAATGTAGTTTTATGTGAATAATATGATGTCACACTATTATAACATATTGTAATATTTTGAATTTATTCATGGAACTCTTATCATTCATCACAATAACGATAATAATAAATAATAATAAAGCTGAATTAGATTTGCTGTTTCTAATGTCTGTATTAGTGTTAGTTGGGTTAATATGGCCTCTGGACTCCATTTATAACAAGAAAATCAGTTTATAGATAGTTGACCGCGAGAGTAACTTTTCCAACATCTTGTTTCATTGCGCCCCCATGTGGCTAAAACTGCGCAACAACAAAACGCACATCTGAAACTAAATTTTTCTGCTTTTAATAACGCATTAAGTAGCAGTTAGTCATATAAAAGCAATTACATCATATCAGACTTATTTACTTCTTCTGTATTTATTTATTTTTTTTGGTTGTTTTTGGAAGAACTGATTTTGACACTAGGTTTATGATAATCCCACTCAAGGAGAAAAGGCACTGCAAATCCTTCCAGAATAAGAAGGAAACACTTGAATAAAAAGAAAAAAAAGTAGTGTGAGTGATACAGTTTTAAAATCCCTCTTCAAATAAACATTAATATGCAGGACTGTGTTAAACAGCTGAGAATACCAACCTAAACCGATTCATCATCACTGAATATTTTTCCACAAATCAAAAGTTGCACCTTTGGTTTCACTGTGTTGTTGGCACACATGATAAGAAATTAAACACACAGTGTGAACTAAGAATCAACATACACCCTTATGTTCCTATCTAAGACAGCAATATTCATGTCTGAACTACAGATATTTTAAGGATTCAAGTTTTGTGTCCAAACACATGTAAACATGAAAAAAGGAGATGACAGAGGTAGGGACAGTCTATGAACAAAAACAAGTGAATGAGCAGCAGAGACATCCAAAAACACCCCCAGTATTCAGACACACAAGGAGAAGCAACATTTATCTCAAATGACTAAACACTGCATGAATTCGTAGCCCAAAACCTCCCTTCTTAAATCCGTACATAGTTGGATAGATGAGAACTCCATTATGCTCCTTCTTGGGTCTAACACTCCTTTGTACTACATAGAAAACATAACACTATTAGGCTTAGAGCACTTCCTTGTGGTTGCTGAAACGTTTCAGTGGGAAAAATACTTTCAATCTTCTTTTAGTTTGGATATTTTAGTTACAAATGCTGCAAATAAATGAGTCTGTTTTTTCCATATTTAAATGTCATTTCAAAGGTTAGCCACAATTCTTGCATTTATTCATAAGAAGGTGTTTGCTTCATTGAAATTAATGAAAACGTACCAAGTTGAGACTATTACTAGCTAATATTTCACTTTGTTAAAGGATGCTTACCGAGCCAGTCCCATGACTTCCTAGCACAGTGGTTTCCAACCTTTTTTGGCTCATGACCCCATTTTAACATCACAGACATTTAAAACGGAAGCTTTTTTTTGCTAAAATTAATTTGTTATTGATCATTTAATAGTTTGCTATACTATGTTGCAAATAAACATTAAATTTAGGTGGCATTTAGTCTACATAATACATATTATTAAGAACGGAGGCAGGTGTAGATTACTGCACAAAGTGAGGATTTAATTTTCCTTGGTCAGGATATGTACAGTCAGTCCAACTTGGATTTACAAGGCTGACAATTAATACTGAACAAACAAGAACTCAAACTATGAATTATGAAAGAGCTGCAGCATCTGAAACCGACCACAATGAACATTTGAAAGATAAACAGTACCACAGTGCTTCAGTTTCAGCTTCACAGTTTGTCATGTCTGTTATGGATTGTGATTGTCTCTCGCAACTCACCATATATTTTTATTAGTAAGTTTTTATTTTAATTTTTATCGACTACTAGAAATTTCAGACAACCCTATTTGAATTCCAGGCAACCCTATGTGGGGTCCTGACCCCAAGGTTGAAAAACACTGTCCTAGCATTTTCAATAACTATTTTTGCCTGTTATAACTTGTTCTATTTATAGCTCACAGTAAAAGTCCTACTTTTAGTAGCACTATCTTGCAGGCTCAGTGAAGAAAAAAAAAAAAATAGGGAGCATCAATGTATATTACAAAAAAAAAATAAAAACAGTTCACCTGGAAAAAATTGCAGTGGTCTACATGTCGACTCACTGTCTTATACAGTATCAAGTGCTAGATTTTATAATAAGGTCCTGTAATTTAAGAGCTTCGATTTTTAGTCCAAACATTTGCTGGAAAACAGTAGAAATAATCCATTGTGTCCAGCAGGAGTATCAGGTCATGTCTTGAGACCATTTATTTTCATGAACAGGGGGCTCTAACCTAATGCACTGGATAGAATGGTTTTCTGTGTTGCTAGGATGTGTCTAGGGTCAGCTGGCAGGTTCAGGGGTTGGTTCCTTGTGCTGTACGGCTGCTGTCAACCGCTCCCGACCCTTCTGCAGAGTGTATTGGCTGGGCCCCAACTGGATTATCTTTCCACTGCCAAGACACTCGTCGCCTTTGTAGAGCACAGCAAACTGAGAGACGAATGAAATAAGGGACAAGTCAAGACTGATACAGAGCATGTAGAGGAAGAACAGAAGATAAAACCAATCTAAGTACAGTGTAACAGATGTGATAGTGTTTACCTGTCCAGGAGTCAGAGCTCTGACTGGCTCTGAGAGTGAGATCCACACAGAGCCGTCCATGTTCAGAGTCACAGTACAGGGAGCTGCAAAGGACATGAGGAGTTTGATCTAAATGTAAACATAATGCAAGGGCATATTAACCCTGTCATTAATATTATAAAATAGGATGGTACTTACTCAGTGGCATCTGGTGGATGAAGCGGAAGTGACACTCCAGCATCTGGGTTTTAGCCAATTCAGGAGGAGGGTCCATCGTTACCCAGTGGAAACGGTCCGTCCGTATTGTGTCACGGAAAAGAGCTGGATGATTGGTGGTTGGAGCCTGAGCCAGGAGAGATGCAGGAAAAAAACCCAGAATAAAAAGGTCATATTTCAGATAGTGCTGAGCATATGATGAATTTAAAACCCAACTGTCTTTTTTCCCCCTAACAGTGAATAAGCAGAGAAACGCCATGACACAGCTGTACTGCAGTGTGCCGATTCTTCAAGACATTTATTCAGTTTAACACTAGAGATTGGTTTGCTTACCACAAACACATTTCCAGTCCCAATGTCTTTGTCCACAACAAACCAGGGGTCTTTCTGCCCTCCTATCCTTGCCCTCTGTCCCAGTGTCAGAGTGAACCAGCCTGAATGAACAGAAGAGATGGCTGATGAACACATTGATCTGTCCCACATTGACTTATGAATCAAACTAAAGGGGTGATTTGGACATGAAGAGTCTTAAAGGAGTGATATTTTGCTTTTTTTTAATGGTATTATTCATTTTTAAACATTGCCCTGTGGTCTACATAAATTGTACAGGGTGGGGAAGCAAAATTTACAATATTTTGAGGCAGGGATTGAAAGACAGTGTATGACCAATTAGTTTATTGAAAGTCATGAGAATTTATTTGCCACAAGAAAATGTACATAATAGAAAATGTTTTTATTCTATGTGTCCTCCTTCTTTCTCAATAACTGCCTTCACACGCTTCCTGAAACTTGCGCAAGTGTTCCTCAAATATTGGGGTGACAACTTCTCCCATTCTTCTTTAATAGTATCTTCCAGACTTTCTCGTAATAGTTTTGCTCATAGTCATTCTCTTCTTTACATTATAAACAGTCTTTATGGACACTCCAACTATTTTTGAAATCTCCTTTGGTGTGATGAGTGCATTCAGCAAATCACACACTCTTTGACATTTGCTTTCATGATTACTCATATGGGCAAAAGTTTCTGAAAAGGTATGGATAATAGTGTTAGGTATGATTATGACATCAATATATGTTTGGTTTCAAAACAATTGACGTAGTGCCTGCTGAGAAAAAACAACTAAATGTTCATTGTAAATTTTGCTTCCCCACCCTGTAAATGCTATGCTTGGGTCTGAATTCTCCATTAATTCAACTCCAACCCTACTTCTGAGTAATGACACCAGAAAGGCTGCTTTGAGCGCTGGCCCTTTAAATGCAAATGAGCCACTATATGTCCCGCCCCCTCCAGGTTGTTGGCTGTGCTTTCTGTCCTGTTCAGCCACTTGTGTTTGTTAATACAACCAAAAACTGAACATTTTAGGACATATTTTCAGTATGGACTACAACTACAACTGGCTTGACCTTAAGTTTTGACCTTATATGTGCAAATGTCATGATGTAACTACTTGTAAAACAAGACAAATTAAGAAGGAATTGAAACGGGTTGTAGAAATCCACTAGATTTTTGATGGAATGAATATAAAGGGAGCATTGCAGCACCTGGAGGGTTCAAATTAAAACTTTATGAACTATCAGGGCCCAAATACACAAATAAATGAACCAAAGACTAATAAAAGTGGGTTTAGCAAAATATGACCTCTTTAAAAAACAAGCAGCAAACCTTTGTGGTGTCCCATTATAGATCCATCTTCAATAGAGACAAAGTGCCCTGGTTTAGGTTCTAGATACTGTAAAGAAAAAAACAACATTGTATTATATGAAACATACAATACCTTCTGAACTCATCACTAACAGAGATGGGACTCTGCATTAGAAACCAAGCTTATGCTGTCAGGGACTGACAGCAAGGGTATATCCCCAAAATCTCCCCAATCATCTGCTATATAATAAAGCAAATAAATGACACATTGTGCAAAAGATACCAACTAAATTGTTATTCAGAAAGCAGATTGTGGATAGATTTAATACAAAATGTGACACTGTATAGAAATGTCCATAACTCTTCTTTTGATATTTTCAGAAAACTATCAAACATCCCCCAACCACTTGGAAAAAACACTCCACCTGGTGTCAAAATATGACATCATGTAAACGCAGGGTAGTGGCATGAAGAAAAATCATTGTTAGAAAATAGATATGAACTCAATTTGAGCTTCATTGACCTGATAGAGGCAGAAAAATGGTCAGAGAACCAGTTTTTCTCCACAAAACTCCACCTAGTGAATGAAAATGACACCATATGAACTCTGGATGGTAGCCAGAAAATGGACATTTGTAAGATGATCAGTATGAACCAAATTTTATCTCAATCAGCTGATTATTGCTTGATTTATGCCCAAAAAACTGATGTTCAACTAAAGCACCCCCATGTGGATGATTTACAAAAGGGAAGCTGAAATCAAAAGGGTTCTTCCACTAGGGGTCCTCTATGTTGGTTATCAAGAGAGAAGAAATCCAACCAAATCTGTCCCAGTTATTCCCTTCACACCAAGGATTTCCATTTACGGGATATAAAAATAAAAAATGGGAAGAAGTAAAAAATAATCCACATTTGTTCAAAGATTATATAGACCACCAGAAATTTCATCTCTCACCTCCAAAATAAAGTTTTCAAAGTTCCTCTCTCCAATGAAACAGATCCCCATGCTCTGAAAGAACACTCAATATTAGTATAAAGTGAACTAAAAACATGTTTATATATTTTCCCATTAATCTTAAAACAAGCCATGTGTTTTCTGTGTTTGGGCTTTTTCTTACCTCTTTCTTCTTAAGAACATGATGGAAGCCTGCCTCAGCAGCAATTTTTTTGACAAAGTCTTTGGTGAGTCCTGCTAGCGGAAACATGGTTTGTCGCAGGGCATTTTGTGAGATCTGACTGAGAAAAAAGGTTTGGTCTTTAAGGAGATCTGCGCCCTTGTGCAACCTAACAGCTGGACGACAAAACAGTTGCAAAGAAATCAACAGCTGCAAGTTTTGTTGGAGAAGAGGTAAACATAACAGTGTGCAAGGTAAGTGTAACACCCTTACGATTTCGGATTTCAAACCGGTCTCTGAAGAGCGTGGTGGATGGGGTTGCATGTGTCTGTTGGAAAACCTCTTCATCTTCCTGTGACGTCCTGGCATAGTGGCCTGTTGCCATGGCATCAGCACCTACAGCAACAGTACAACTCCAATTGTAATTTCATTGATTTACTGATTTCATATTCTCACCCGGTCGTTTATTTCAGGCCTGATTTTCCAATTCACAACAGAAACAAGTAAAACAAATGTTCAAAATGTTTATCTCATTTGATGTCAGTGCATTACATACCCAGAGTGTTGATGGCATACTTGTGAAAATGGTTGAATTTGATGTGCTTGTTGCATAGTATGTCTGGATTTGGTGTCCTTCCTTTCTCATACTCCCTCAACAGATTACTGAAAAAGAAACCCATCAACCAATTAGGATTTTTCACAAAACTATTAAAACAAAAGTAAGATAAAGCACCGTATAAAGGAGACATGTGAAATGAAATATCTTCATCCAATCCAACTTTAATTATAAAGCACTTTAAAACTACCACAGTGGACCAATGTGCTGTACAGAAGACTAAACGCACAATAAAAAATAATAAAAGCATTAAGAAACAATAAAATCAAATGATCTATGTAGAGCTCATGAACTGGGGCACAAACAGCAGACAGTATTTAAAATATATATTTGCCTATATATTGCTTTCAAAAATATATTTGCAACTTAGAAAAGACCTTACATTAAAGTTATCCTAAATTAATCTTATAATTCTTGTCTGACCGGTCCTTCAATTATTTAATAGTCCAAATACATTTACTTCATCTTTCTGAATGTTGGTGAAATAGGAAAGACATCATGAATAGAGGCACATGTAAATGAAAATCATAGTGCAACAGCTTTAAGTTCAAGCTTAAACATAGAACAAGGTCACACAGTCTCCCATAGAGTATATATAGACATTGCATAACTACAATCAGAAAAGATCTACGAACATGTATGAATGAATGAATGAATGAATGAATGAATTTTTATTACTGTGTCCTGCATAAGAATATGCCCAGCCCTTACATGGGCTTATAAGACACCAAAAATACAAACCAAAGACCAAATACCAGACAATATTTATTGTCTATACTATTTATTGACACTAAATTTGCATCTTTTGATCAGTTAATGTTAAAATTTAACATTCGTAGGTCTCACTTCTTTAGGTTTTAACAACTTCGCAGTTTCATAATGGCATCATTCACTCACTTCCCATCACAGCCACCCCATTCCCTCTTAGATACCATTCTGACAGTTAATCAAGGCTCCAAAGGGACCATTGGAAAAGTATATTCCCTACTACATACATATAATTTGGAACCTCTGATATCATTAAAAAAAACAGTGGGAAGAATACTTGGGGCTAGAACTCCCAGAGGAGACTTGGGGAAAGGCTTTAGACAGAATACATTCCTCTTTAATCTGTTTACGGCACACAGTTATTCAATTTAAGGTTGCACATCGCCTCCACTAGTCGAAAGTGAGACTAGCAAGGATTATACCTAGCTTTGATCCCATCTGTGATCTGTAAACAAACACCAGCCACCCTTTCACATACATTCTGGTTCTGTTCAAAATTAGATAATTTCTGGCATCCAATATTTAAAATCCTCTCAGATGTTTTACAGACGCGTATAGAGCCCTCTGCCGTTACTGCGATATTCGGAATAAATTCACAAACCATTCATCACAACCAACACGCTAAGAATATGATAGCCTTGGCCTTTCTCATTGCCAGACGATTAATACTTCGTAGGTGGAAGGAGAAACACCCTCCAACCTTTAAGATGTGGATTAGTGACCTTTTACACCACATGACACTAGAGAAAGTTTGCTATTTTACTAGAGGGTGTGGTCAGAAATTTTATGAGATATGGAAACCTTTTCTAACACATATAGAGAAGTTGGATATCACCCATACTGATGTTTAGTAAGATGGACCCTTTATTATAGAGAAATTAAAGCCAATCTGCTAAATGGTACAGTGATCCTTTTTTTTTTTTTTTTTTTTTTTAGTATTGTTTTGTTTTGTTTTATTTCGTTAGGGGTAGGGTTCTGTTGGAACATGGACAGGAAGTGGGGGGTGGGGGCTGTTCTTGTTTATATTAATTCATGTCTGAAACACAGCTCTGTAGAGTCCCTGCATAAATACCAATAAAAAAGACTTTGTGCAAATACCAGACAATAGGCACAATAGATGTAAACAAGACAATGTACCGACCTATTTAAACAAACACTTCTGCCGCTTTTTCCAGGCTTTACAAACAAATAATAAAATTTATATACATTTGAACTAAACAACCATTTCTTCTGGAACACTGGCAAAAGATACCTCATGTCAACTTAGATTATTCTTGGAGAAAAGATTTTTCAATGAGGATTTCAGCTGGTTAAGTCAAGGATATATATAGACTTACCTAAACACGTCATGCCAATACTCTTTAACGTAGGATAATTGATGGAAGGGGATGTCCAAGGCCCGACAGACCCTGTGTGCGTCCTCACAGTCCTTCTCTGTGGTGCAAACCCCAGACTCATCCAGGGAGTCCCAGTTCTTCATAAAAACTCCTGTAACGCTGTAACCTTCACAACACAATGACAAGACAATGTGTGGGTTAAGCTAGCACACTAAACAATGATGAAAGACCCGATTTTACAGCGGGAAGAATTATTTACAACCGTTTTAAGACTTTTCAAGACTCAGGAGTAAGTATTAGCTGAAGTTTGTTCCCCTGTGGTTAGTCCTAGTAGTTTTTCCTCACCTCTTCTCTTAAGCAACAAAGCCGCCACAGAGCTATCAACGCCGCCTGACATTGCACACACAACGTGCCTAATAAAACCCATGTTTCCAGACTATATGGTACACTATCGATACCTTATTTTCATGAATTTGTAGCTAAAAGTTAGCTAACAGCTGTCCATTACCCCTGTTAGAGGGCGCCATGTCTGTGGTCCGACAGTAAAAATGTCCGACTGGAAACAACGCTCATAACGGAACCGTGTGTTTTGGGAAGGGTCCGTAATAGTTGTAACACGATCAACGACACGGAGCTGTCACTTTTGAGACTGATTGAAATATCCAAATAAGTAATAAGGTTAGTGGGAAAGGAGCCTATCATACTGAAAATGCTGTTTTCATTCATTTAACATTTAATTTACAATAGAATAGAAGAATAGAAGCTTTATTGTCATTGTACAATTTACAACGAAACTTTGTTTAGCAGCAATAATGTCCCTTGTCTTGTAGCAGCTGCCGTTTCAAGTATGCTAAAAATAAATATGCATTCATAACAATATATATTTAAAAGTATTAAAACCAGAAATGTGCACAAAAGGGTATTTGTTATAAAAAGGAATTGAATTGGTTTTGTGATCATTTATGTTTTTATCTCCGAGTGCACGGATTGTTTTTATGTTGGAAATGACAGATAGTCAATGTTAAAAGAAGATGCAGTTTCTGTTTTCATTAAACTGAAGTAATTTCTAAATGATGAGTTTCTGATACAGATGAGTGAGGTATCTGCAGACACAGTCACCCTGGACCTGCTGAAAGAAGCATGGGAGGAAGTGAGGACAAGCCCCCTGGGTGTCATCAATACCCCCATGATACCCTGGTGCCAGACCACCCTACCTCTGCAAACCATCTGCAATATTCACATCAAACTGGAAAACCTGCAGAGAACTGGTCAGTTTGAACCACTCAGATTCACTTAAAATAACATCTAGCATTTCTCTTGTTCTCTGTAGACCAGGGATAGGCAATTTACTCGTAGACCAATGTTATTCGTCTACAGCAGGGGTGGGCAATCCTGGTCCTCGAGGGCTGGTATCCTGCATGCTTTAGATGTTTCCCTCTTCCAACACACCTGGTTCACATGATAAGCTTATCTACAAGCTCTGCAGAAGCCTGATAATGACCTTCAGGTGTGCTGGAAGAGGGAAACATCTAAAACATGCAGGATACCGGCCCTCAAGGACCAGGATTTCCCACCCCTGCTGTAGACGAATAACACTGGTCTACAAGTAAAATGCCTCCAGAATAAAAGTAGTGAAATTTTACAACGTCTGAGTCACTGATAAAGAAAAATCCAGTCATAAATGCTGGTTGGCTGAAGTTTCACAGATACAGTCTTGGGTCAAAATGAGAAATAATGGGTTTGACTCCAAAGGAATATTTGTCTCAGAGCTACCAGATCTAGTTCAAAACACTGTCTGTACATGACAATACATTCACTTTACAGGTTCTGTCTAGTGGAACATTTATAAATCTATTGTATAAATGTACATTAACTTATATATTTGTAATAACACTTTATCATATACCTGCAAAACCTGAGAAAACCAGCACTTTTGTCATTTGTTTTCCAATTAATCTGATTAAAATATGTAACATTTAGTGCATTTAATCTCTGAAGCAGATAATTTCAAAAAATTGTAAACCAGTGTAATGAAGAGCTAACACATACCCTCTATTGTCTGCAATTGCACAAAAAATGCACAATTATTGTATATAAGTTGATACCTGCATCTTTATGTATATAGAGTTTATATGTATGTATAGTTTCTTCTTTTTTCATATTTTACTTTTCTTAAATTTTTTTGATTGACAGGGTCTTTTAAGATCAGAGGAGTGGCCAATCAGTTTGCCAAGAGGCCAAAGGGTGGGCACTTTGTGACCATGTCTGCTGGGAACTATGGAAAGTCTTTTGCTTATGCATCAAAACACTATGGGTCAAAGGGCAAAGTAGTGATGCCAGAAACTGCCCCTCTATCTAGATCCGTCCTCATACAGGTCAGAGGTCAACTTCTTTGCCACACAAAATATATACAGATGAAATGAAGTTATGTGCATGTGAAATTTGTACAAGTATTTTAAGCTAAATTTTTGCATGTGAGTGGTGGTCAGCAATCACATTTATTAATCTCAAAGAAAGTAAATGTGAATATGTCATTATAAAAGGGCTTGAAATGTTTCTCCTCAGAGTTTTGGCGTTGAAGTAGAGAGAGTGCCTACGTCCTGTCTGATGAATGTGGTGAACCGCTGTGTTCAGGAGGACAGCATGACCTTCCTGCACTCCTACGATGATCTGGATCTAATAGCGGGCCATGCCAGGTTAGACTCACGGTGGTTCCAATCCAATCCAACTTTATTTATAAAGCACTTTAAAACAACCACAGTGAACCAAAGTGCTGTACAGAAGACTAAAAGCACAATAAAAATAAATAAAACCACTAAGAAACAATGAAATCAAATAAATAAAACAAGTTAAAATATAAAAACAAAATCAAAATGTCAACATTGTAAGAGTGTTAAAAGGCCAAGGAGAACAGGTGGGTTTTAAGAAGAGATTTAAAAACAGGCAAGGAGGAGGCCGGTTGTTCTACAATCTGGGACCAGCAGCAGCAGCAAAGGCCCGATCTCCTCAGAGCTTACAAGTTGTTCTCGGCACCATCAAGGTGGTTATTAGATTTAAGATCATAAATAAACTCTTAAGAACCTTTATTTCATGTCCTGTCTGCATGTCTCTGTCTAGTCTTGGTATGGAGGTGTTGGAGGTGATGCCTGACCCTGATGTGGTGGTGGTGTGCTGTGGTGGAGGGGGACTGCTGGCTGGTGTTGCTGCTGCCATTAAACTGTCAGGATGTGATAAGACCAGGATCTATGGTGTTGAACCAACTGGAGGTTAGGGTTACTCACATACAGTTGTGTTAAGTATCCCTAGTAGTCATTCGCTTTGTTGTTACTGTATTATCAGTCATTCACTCTTACTGAGCTCTGAAGATTTGAGTTTGTTTTTGGATTTTTTTTTTTGTTGTTGTTCTAAAAGTATGTTTCCATATAATTTCAGCCTGCGCCATGTACCAAAGTTTTGTTGAGAAGAAGCCTGTGGGTATGGATGCCAAGAGCATTGCCTCAGGACTTGCACCACCTTTTGCTGGTAATGATGAATGTTTTATAAAAATGTTCAGTGTTTGTTCAAGATTGTACATACCAGAACGTGCCAGTAAACAGACACAAGTCTCCCACATGAAAATGATTAATGTTCTGGCTCTGGTGTGCAGTGATTTTTTGATTTATTTCACTTTGTTCTATATCACAGGCAAGCTGCCCTATGAGCTGTGCCAGCGTTACGTGGAGGGAATTGTCCTGGTGAGTGATGAAGAGATCAAAGCAGCTGTGTCCATTCTCTACAAGTCTGGACTCGTGGTGGAGCCCTCTGGCTCTGCTGCCTTTGCTGCTATCATTAACAACAAGATACCCGAGCTAGAAGGGAAGAAAGTGGTGTGCATCCTTAGTGGAGGAAACATCGGCAAAGATGAGCTCGCAAACTTCCCAGACTGACAAACGTACATTAATGTTATGTAAGAAGTATGTGCCATTATTTATACTCAGGGAGAAATCAAAAACACACTTACATTAACTCTGTCTCTTTATAATCAATCTGTGAAAATGAAAAGCCATTCAAGGTTTGATAAAATAAAAAAAAAACACTAATTCTGTATTAACATACAAAATATTTTTTTTCTAATGTAGATCAATCATGATCAAATGTTTATTTCTGAAGCATGATTTTCTCATTTCCTGTGACCAAACTCTTCTAACGATCATTTAAAGTACTACAATCTCAAGCAGATCTGTCTAACTGCATCACCTTGATCTCATTTAGCTGTAATTAGGTTAATATAGTTATGTTCAGAAGAAAAAAGGAGTAACAGAAGAAGTGCACCATTTTCAGGAAACGTAAAAATCCCTGTTGGAGCGATAACATTTCCTGTTGTGAGACAAGTTTATCATCCTTTACATTCAGACAAAAAACAGGTTAGATACATTTCAATCAAAACTAGGATGCAATTCCTTTAGACAACCGGTATATTTTACATTCTTGTCCTCTTAGGCTGTCAGATTTTGAATGAAATTTGATTTGACTCTGACTCTTTCATGTCGGTGCTGTGGCTACAGATGCATTTGTTCAGTCCTCTTGAGAGTTGGATTATATTTGGCCTTGAGCACTTTGTAATTCATTATTCATCAATGCTGCTTTAAATTGTTGTCAACAGTCATTCAAAGTGATCAAAAGCATCAAACATTGTACAGTAACTTTGAAAACTGACTCAAACTTTTTGGAACTCACCAACTGGACATATAATAAATGACATAAAACTTGAATGACGACAAGTGCATGAAAGACTTCTTGAAAAATAGAATGTATTTGGCCTCAGGTCAACAACACAAAAGCATTTCTTCCATCAAATTTCAGCAAGACAAAAAAAAAAAAAAAACAGGTTTCATTCAATGTTGTAGCTACATGACATCCTTGGTGGCCATTCTGCATACAACCGCATCAAGCAAAGTCCCACACACCTCCTCCTGTGGGGTGACTTTATAGAGCTGAAATACAGAACACATTTTTTTATTATTATTAACTTGCAAAGACTAAGTACTGCAGATCACACAATGGTATTTTTTGCAATTATGCCCATCTTGGTAAATTTGCATTGTCAACATTTTGTGATTGTGTGCCTCCCTGTTATGGAGCTACTGCAGGAACATAAACACAAATATGTTGGTGGTTTAAATGAAAGAAAATTATAAGTAAAGAAGTAGGACCTTTTTGATCTTTGCAGCATCTGACAGCGATGACACATCTTCCACTGGGACCTGCCGCCCATTCACTTTGTTTGTGACATCTGATAGAAGTTGCGATTCATCTTGGTTGTGAACAAGAACCACCATAACAGAGTCATCTCCATCTGAGATCCCAAACCTTTTAAAGGCCTCTGAGATCTGTATGAGAAAACACATAGGCAGCTGTTAATAATGTCTTTCTTTACATGCATCCATTAAATAACTATGTTTGGAAGACTTACATTATTGTTTGGTGAAAGGTTAAAAATGATCTCTGAGTATAGACTTCTTGTTTTCATTTTTCCAGTTTTCTGTAAGTGCACAGCCTTATTAGCAGCTACTAGCACTTGGAAAGGACCCACCAGCTGGAAAAGGAAGAATAAAGTCTTACAATGACATTGTTTTCCTTCATTTCCATTCTTGTATAAATACGAGTGCGGTTGTTGTTATAAATGTAAACTCCTAAAACTTCACTAATTAAGCTTACAAATGACTTTCGAAACTATGAAAAGACGTTGTAAAAAGTGAAAAACTCTTACCATTGTCGGGTTTATCAAGGCACCATTTATTTTGCCCTCCACAGCACTTTGCCTTAACTCTGCGGCATTTTTGACATCCTTAAAAAGTATTTGAGTCACACTGTGGTCGGGAAACAGCTCCAGCTTTTGTGTCAGATGCATTTTTGTTCAACAACGTCTGACAAAAAACAGAAATTGCGCTTCACGTGAACGTGTAGAGAGGGGGAACCATAACACGGTGACACCGACGGGGAGAAAATGAGGGAACACTTTGACAAAAAAAACAAAACAAAACTACTTTTATTAAAATTCATTAATTCAAATTACGCGTATTCGTGTTTATTTTATTTGTGATAAAGTCGTATGATTGACTAAACCATGAATCTTAACCGCGGAACCTTGTATTTATCTCAAGCACTTTCACCCCGAGCGTATTAATAGAGCGCACCACCAGCTGTCAAATATCAAAACTCTTCCGTTATTTAAAACTGGTCTGGATTCATCCTGTTTGCCTTTGGATTGTTATCACAGGGCGGTTTTAACCCTTAAACCCAGTCGTTATGTGTTATAAACAACATTATCACCGCTAGCTTCGTGTCGCTTTTTAATTCACGTCGTATTCTTGGATTCATCAAACATGGAGAAATTTGAGGGTTACATTTTCACAGCTCTCTGCAGCACCAACTTTTTCATATCCTGCCTTGTGTTCTCCAGAGTCACCCGGGAGCAAAGGGAGCCCTACATGGATGAGATTTTTCATGTTCCCCAAGCTCAGAAATACTGCAGTGGAAGATTCAACGAGGTAAAGTGGATTCCTGATGCCGCCATGAATTCATTCATCCTGCAGGATTAGCAAACGGCAGGTCGTTGAAAATAATGTGACAGCTTGAAGAGCTTTCATTGTCCATGTTTGACATATAGAAAAGCATCAGTGGGGTTTATGTGGTTTAATGCCCTGTATTTGTAGTTTCCACGCAGCTTAGCTTCATCTAGCACCACAAAAAACAGGAGATTAAAAGGACATTAGCGGTGTATTATTGTTACTGTTATTATTTAGTGTGGGATTTGTAGGGAATGAGCTGACACATAAAATCCATGTAAATAGGAAAAGAATAATCAGGTTGGCCATTTTGCACAAAACTGCTTACAAAGTTAATAGACTGAAATAAATATGAGCCCATACAGTGTCTGTATGAGTCAGAAAAATAACCAAGTCATATTAGACCCTCAGAATCCTCTCCTCAGGTTAAAGATTCAAGTTGCCAAAGTGTAAATCCAAGGACCTGAGCTTCACTTATCCTCCCCCAAGTTGTAGATGTGTCATGTATCAGAGCCATGAGTAATTCTCACCCCAACACTTAACGTTCCTAACTATTGTGTGTGTTTGATAGTTGATGCATAGTTTATGACTGTGTCTTTGATTCCCATCAGTGTCAGATTTATTTATTTTACCTCAGATCAGCTGAAACAGTTTATTTAAATCCAGGTTAAAGACTCACCTGTTCACAGCTGCATTTGAATAGAGTTTTTATTCATCAGTTCAGATCTGCACCATTTCTTTTAAGCTAAAAGTTTTTATCTGTTTTATCTGCTTGTCTCTTTTATCTGTTTATCAGTTTTACCTATTTATCAGATTTTTGTTTTTGTTTGTTTTTCTCATGCCTTCTGCTGTAATGCTTTTCATGTTTTATATAAAGCACTTTAAATTGTCTTGTACATGAAATGTGCTATATAAATAAAGCTGCCTTGCCTTGCCTATTGTTAAGATACTGATGTTCGTGTAGTACTTAATGAAATGCAACTGACAATTTTTGCCAAAAGAACGAGAAAGTTTACTTATTACATTATTCGGACAAACTTAACCTTACAGCAATGCACATCATGGCTTTGTCCCCTTTGCAGTGGGACCCAATGATCACCACTCTCCCAGGCCTGTACCTTGTCTCTGTGGGAGTCATCAAGCCCGTGGTGTGGCTGGCTGACATGACAGGTGGCGTGGTGTGTTCCACAGCCATGCTGCGCTTCATCAACCTGCTCTTCAACTGTGGCAACCTCTACCTGCTTTATCTCCTCACCTGCAAACTGCACCTGAGGGAAAAGGTGAGACCAGGCAATGTAATGTCTTGCTTTCAATAACAGTTGTATCAAAGGTATTTGATGTTTTGTGAGACAGTCCATGAAACATCATTGTTTCTGTGTAACTGAAGGAAGAAAACACATAAAAAGGCAAAAAGGAATCATGTATTTATTCACTGCATTATGGAGTCTATTTTACTGAATTTTAAAACTATGGACAGAAAAGTGCATAGATCCTCAGGGGCAATTCTTTCTGCTGCAGTAGCAATTGAAACAACAACAAATGGCAATGACGAAACAAAGTGAGATACAAGATGACAATCACATAAAAATTGGTGGTGCATAAAAACTACAGGTAATACTACCTGTGCTGTACAGAGTTGAGCATAGTGATACCTGGGGGTATGAAGGACAATCTGTATTTATTGGTTTTGGCTGATGGTACTCTGAGGTGGGAACCAGAGGGGGAGTGCATAGAGACGTAGATTAGTGACTCTTTAACACACACGCCCACATCCACTCACGGAAAAAATTATTAGACCATCAAAAGTCATCAAAAACAATGGTTATGCAATCAAGTACTAACTCCTGTGTGTATCATGTAACTAAAGCAGACAGAAAAGAAAACATGGAATGCCTAAAAGCACTGTTTTTGTCAGTACAATGCCATAGATATTGATGTAAGAACTGAAATTATTTTTGGTTATCAAGAAAAACATGGAAAATGGATAGATATCAGCTCTGAAATGAAACTCTTATGAGCTATTTTTGTTGTTATCATTATATTTGTCCAAACAAATGTACCGTTAGTTGTACCAGTTATTAAAATGAACAAGAAACTGAAGAAAACAAGGGTGGTCTGATAATTTTTTCCACGACTGTACACTGATGGAAACTTCCATGTCCATGTGAGCTGTCATTCAAAGAGGTAGTGACACTGTTGGGCCAGCACTGAATATATTTAGAGAATCTCTATGTTTTAATAAAAAAATTCTAATAT
Organism: Sphaeramia orbicularis; assembly: GCF_902148855.1. NCBI lineage: Eukaryota > Metazoa > Chordata > Actinopteri > Kurtiformes > Apogonidae > Sphaeramia > Sphaeramia orbicularis. The sequence continues at coordinate 27,884,150 of NC_043968.1, read as the reverse complement.
TTGGCACAGTATGATATAACATCGTGTTCTGTAATATCCTCTGCTATCAATGTGTCCCACCTTTATCAAGTAAAAATAGAAATGAGCAGTTCTAATGTTTTGTTTCTTATTACTTGTTTTTCAGACACGGACAACTTCACGCAGAGTCCTGTCAGCGCTGTCTTTATCGACCTTCCCTGTGCTCTACTTCTTTAACTTCCTGTACTATACCGATGCTGGGTCTACTTTCTTCATCCTCTTCACCTACCTCATGACGCTCTACGGCTGCCACAAGGCCTCGGCGCTCCTAGGTGTCTGCTCCATCCTCTTCCGTCAAACAAACGTCATCTGGGTGGCTTTTTGTGCTGGCACTTTGGTCGCCGCCAAGATGGACGAGACTTGGAGGGTGGAGCAGACAAAAAAGAGGGATGAAATGAAATCCCAGGTGCCACTGTCTTTCAGTGGTGCTAAGAAAGTCCTGCTCTTCACATTGGAGTTTTTCACCTCGCCTGCTCATATGAAAGCGGTTCTGCTTCTGGCTTGGCCTTATGTACTTGTGGGTGTGGGTTTCGTGGTGTTTGTGGTGCTGAATGACGGGATTGTGGTGGGTGACAGGACGAGCCACGAGGCTTGTCTCAACTTCCCTCAGCTCTTTTATTTCTTCTCCTTTGCCCTCTTCTTTGCCCTTCCTGCCACTCTTTGTTCCTACCGCATCCTTCGCTTCGTGCAGGCTTTGAAAAAACAGCCTTTCTTCTTCCTGATGGTGACTGGTGTCTGTCTGCTTCTCGTGTGGAAGTTCACTTTCGTCCACAAGTACCTCCTGGCCGATAACCGTCATTTCCCCTTCTACGTGTGGAAAAGGCTCTTCCAGAGGCACGAGCTGGTGCGCTACCTCCTCGTCCCTGCTTACGTGTTTGCTGGATGGAGTTTTCTGGACTCCCTTAAGTCCCGCTCACTCTTCTGGAGCTTAGCGTTACTGGTGTGCCTCCTGGCAGCCACTGTGCCCCAGAAACTTATGGAGTTCAGGTATTTCATCATCCCGTATTTGATGTACCGCCTGCATATGCCCCTCCCCTCTCTCCCTAGACTCATCATGGAGTTCCTTCTCTACACGGCGATAAATATCGCCACAATTTACATCTTTATCGCGAAGACCTTCCACTGGCCGGACAGCACAGCCACACAGAGGTTCATGTGGTGAACAAAAAGGAGCGAACAAAACCACTGTTACATCTCAGTCGGAGACAAAAATGATTGATATTTTTCTCCGTTTCTGTACAGTATCACTAAATTCACAAGCAACAGGGTTCGACATACTGAGATGCAATGTGGCTAGTTTTGAAAAACCTTGTAAACCTACATGGGATGGTCCACATTCTTACGGTTTATCGTTTTGATTGATTTTTCAGTGGCACAACCCACCATTCTGCCAATTTATTTAGAATCACTTCACAAAGACTGTTGATTTTGTAAAAACGATCCAAGTTTTCTTTTTGACAAATGTTGGTATTGCTATAATAGATAGAATATGTAATAATAAAATCCTTCGTACTGCTTGGAAAAAAGTTTTACTGAGAATTTACTGCATTTAAAATTATTTCTACATTTAACACTTTTCTGAATAATGAATCTTGTAAAGGTTGGAAAAACAATCATCTAATTTGTACATTTTCTTATGTCAAAGTGCTTTGTACTGTAATTGTAAATATGCAGCTATGTAATTTGTTCTTTTGAGAAATAATTGTTGACTGATCTGTAAATAAAATGAATGAGACCAAAAAAAAGACATAGCCATATTGTAAAAGTGAAGAATTTTTATTGTATGGGGTGTTTTGAAATGACAGGGATATTTGTTTTTCATTAGTGTTGACCTATGATGCAAACATTTGATCCACAACTTTATTTTTAAGGGTCTAATATAAAGATACACATTTTCAGTTTGAATCATTTTTGTTGCTTTTATTTTTTTGTACTTTGTGGTTCAGTTGTGATAGATGCTGCCTTCTTTTTTCCCCATTCCTATTCAATTTGCCTAATTTGTTTGCAGATGATTATTTTTTGTCCTTTGGAATTTTTGGGCAAGATGAAGAGTTTTTGTGATATTGTGTAAGTTGTAGTAGAATTTATCATTTTCCAATTCATTACATTGAAGTCTGTGTGTGTTTCTGAGTCTGTTTTATTAATCTGTCCAGTATTTGTTTCCTGGTGTCGTTGCACCTGTTTGTTTCTCCCACATTGTGAATGTTGTGTAGAACTTTAAAATAAAATCACTCATGCACATCAAGCCTCAAGTATGATTAATTCATTACAGATGGCAGCAAATAGTTGTAGAAAATGAAAAAAGATACCTTTTTTTTTAACCTAGTTTTTGTTAGATTTTCTTTTTTTTATCAGTACAATATAATCTATACATTTAAATACAGCTCAGTTAGTTTCTTTTCCTTTTTCTCAGCTGTTTGTGTGTTCCTACACACCTCCACAGGCAACATAGGATGGAAATTAAAGAAAACAATCACAACAAACAAATGTTCACTTCCAAACATTAGGCTGTTAGTGTAAATCTTAGTCAGAAGTAGGATGACTTGATTAACAACATGAGGTTTTGCACCAATAAATATTATTGTAACAACAAAGGTAACATTGGTTCCCATCATTTAGTGAAAGTGGTTTTCTGAAACCTTAGTAAGAATGTGATCTGCTCCATTTGGTAAATATCCCAAACTTTTTGAATCCTTGTATTATACGATGGAGGTTCTGGTTTCATCCAGCCGATGGTAAAGAAAGGTACCTTTTAATCATATATTATTCAGTACCTTTTCTGACTCAGTATAATATTGTATAGAAGGTGGTGCAGTGGTTAGCACTGTTGCCTCTCAGCAAGAGGGTCCTGAGTTTGATTCCAACACCAGGAACCTTTCGGTGTGGAATTCTGGGTACTCTGGCTTCCTCCCATCATCCAAAGACATGCACTACAGGGTGGGGAAGCAAAATTTACAATGAACATTTAGTTGTTTTTTCTCAGCAGGCACTACATCAATTGTTTTGAAACCAAACATATATTGATGTCATAATCATACCTAACACTATTATCCATACCTTTTCAGAAACTTTTGCCCATATGAGTAATCAGGAAAGGAAACGTCAAAGAGTGTGTGATTTGCTGAATGCACTCGTCACACCAAAGGAGATTTCAAAAATAGTTGGAGTGTCCATAAAGACTGTTTATAATGTAAAGAAGAGAATGACTATGAGCAAAACTATTACGACAAAGTCTGGAAGATACTATTAAAAAAGAATGGGAGAAGTTGTCACCCGAATATTTGAGGAACACTTGCACAAGTTTCAGGAAGTGTGTGAAGGCAGTTATTGAGAAAGAGGGAGGACGCATAGAATAAAAACATTTTCTATTATGTACATTTTGTTGTGGCAAATGAATTCTCATGATTTTCAATAAACTAATTGCTCATACACTGTCTTTCGATCCCTGTCTCAAAATATTGTAAATTTTGCTTCCCCACCCTGTAGTAGGATAATTTAAATTGCTCATATGTGTGAAAGTGTGAGTGATTGGTTATATGTCCAGGACATTATTAAAAATGAAAATCAGTTCTCAACTAGCCTACCTGGTTAAATAAAGGTTTAATAAATAAATAGTCACAGCTTTTGTCTCCAGCTGTAGTGTAAATGAGGTTAAAAAAGGATTAAATGTACTGAGACAACATTAATGTGGACACTAGGTGGAGCTATAAGGCAGTAGTGATTTATCCCTCAACTGAACTAATAAAACCTGAAATAAATCAATAAAACTTACAAAAAAAAAAAAGAAAATCAAACATTATGCCCTTACTCGGTGCTTTGTATCCTTGGAACAAATAGTCTTATCGTTACAGCTGTTTTAAAAGGAAACAGACATAAAAAGGCCTGTTTTCTCACTCTTCAGATGATCAGACTCTTTCATGTTGAACAAACCAGTGTTTTCAAAGAAAACTAAACTAAAGCCAGACTGACAAAGAAGAAGAAGAAGAAGAAAAAGAAAAAGAAGAAGAAGAAATAAAGTCAGCCAAATTTGATTTCCTTACTACAGTGTTTAAAGATAGTTAAACACACCGCTTGCATTGTTTCTCCTGTCAATTTAGATTAGTCTTTATTACTTTAAAAATGAAAGTCCAAATTGCATATAAAAAAAAAACCATAAGCTCAATAATGACTGCTCTCCATGTAACTTTTGTCATGACTACTTGCTAATTACATTAAGCAGTATGGAGTCGGCTGACAGGAGAGACTCTAATAAAATCACACTGGGAGGGTTATATGTTATACAAATTATAGAACTGTTGTATTAATGTACCACTGAATGACAGGAAATCATTCCTGGCTGTATTATTCCGTCCTCTAACCACATAATTATAACTATACACAGCAATATTTCTCTCATTTATTTATGTTGTTTTGTGTTACAGTTGTTCCATGCAAGAAAAAGTAGCAGGAAAGAAATACTGTACATACATATTCTTAAACATGCACATTAAAAGACAATTACACATACAATGTTGTACAATATATATTAGACAAATATTATCAATATAAGTAAAAGAAATATACATTAAAAGATTCAAAAATCGTATTTGCCATTTGTGCATAAATATATACAAATGAACTTTAGTGCGGTCGTTTTATCTGAGTCCCTGAATGACCGCATATATACAGAATTTCTTTTCTGCCACTTTTTCTTATACGTGCATGGAGCAACTGTAACACACAACATTTTCTTCAAGGATTAGTAACATTTTCTGAATCTGAATATACCTGTACTGTTGCCCATAAATTTGGAATAATATTGTTTTCAAACACATTCCTCTTTTCTTCCTATTTATACACAGTAGTCAGCTTTGACCAGATACAATGATTACATACTGAGTCCCAGTTTCACTTTATTTATTGAGAATAAATCCCATTGTTATTTCACGAGAAGAGGTAAAAAAAAAAATATTTTTTTTTAAAAATCCTACTTTATGGGTTACAGTGTATAAATGTTCATTTCACTATCCCAGCAATTGATTTCTACTTAAGATAATGCTATGTGTTTAAGGGTTTTGCATCTTCTCACTCACGTGGTTGTTTTTTACCTCCGCCAAGGAGGTTATGTTTTTGCCGGCGTTGATTTGTCTCTCTGTCTGTCTGTCCGTGTGCAAGATAACTCAAAAAGTTATGGACGGATTTGGATGAAAATTTCAGGAAATGTTGATACTGACACAAGGAACAAATGATTAAATTTTGGTGGTGATTGGGGGGGGGGGGCACTGATCTACCTTGGCGGAGGTCTGCGCTCTCTGAGTGCTTTTCTAGTTTTTTGTTTGGTTGGTTGGTTTTTTTGTCATTTGAAAAACTGCATGAGTGTTTGGTTGTAGTGGTTTGCATTTAACCCATAAAGACCCAGCACTACTTTTATGTCACTTCCCAAATTAAGTTTTCTCTATATTTAATGTTTCTTAAGTGATTTATCACCATTTGTTTATAATATTATCCTCTGTATTTTGTATTTTATCAGTATAAATCAGGTGTTTTCCTGCATTTAATGTACTGATCATGTAGATGTTCATTAAAGCTCAGATTAAAGTTGAGGGTTCTTATATCAAAAGCAGAGAAAACTGAAGAAAAAGTGACTTTTTCAGTCAAATATATCATTAACTCAGTATAAACCAAGCATTTCTATCCACTGTCATTGATCCAACTCTATGGGTTTTACTGGTGAATCAATATAGTAAAAAATGACGGTGTTTCCACGGTAACTACGGCGCCTCTGAACGTCCAAATATGGTCATATCTGATGACCATGAAAAGATGAAGAACTGTATTTTACATCAGCTATTTACATGTATTAACAGGATTAGTGGATCAACAGGTATTAAACAGTTTAGATCAGTAGATGGTTTTGGTCGGGGGTGGATGTTTGGGTCTTTATGGGTTAATATGCATTTGCAAATGGAGTAAACCTGGAGGAACAATGGATCATCCCACCAACTGTTAAAAAGTTACCCTGATCCTGAATGGTCACCACAATATATACATTTAGTTGTAAAGTTATCAGAGAAACTCTAGTTTGTCCAGATTTATGAGCTGTTGCACTAATTGTGTTTTTGGCTCAGACCTCGGTTTGATTTTCTAGGGGTGGTGTCCTTTTTCTCACAAGTGCACATCAACCCCAACTGTTCTTCTGTAGCTGTTGTTTCTTCTGCCAGAGTTTTATTTGTGCCAGTAGAGAAGGCACTGAGTAATTAATTAGAAATGAAGCCTAAAAAAAGAGTTATTTGTTTCCTGGAGCCAAAGGTGAAGGCAAAACAACAGAAAGACACAGAGACAGATTTGCTTTTTAAAAGTAATCAGCGTTTGTTCCCTAATCACTCACTGAGGTTATATAAAAGTTGCAGGCGCAGAAAATAATTAGGATGAGAAAACATGGGGGAGTAGGAGAGGAAGAGGAAAGCAAGAATTTAGAGGTGCAATATGACATAACACAAATGTCATTACAGAAGAGGTTATTATTTATCACGGCTGCAGACATTAATAAGAAACACACATTTGGTGCATGGAAAATATATTTTGTTATGACTTTCCTTGAGGGATGAAAAGTATTTAAAAAGGACAGAGATGTAACATTTGAGTTTTTTCTCACCAATTAAAAACATTTTTTCCCACTCAAATGCACTCTGTCTTTGACACATTAAAAAACAAGTTGACACGTTTTTGTCTCTTTTAGTAGATTCTTGTAATTATTTATTCTCCTCCCAGTAGATGTAGCTCGTCTGTTTATTGTTCAAGATGCTGCAACTCCCAGCAGGAAACAAGTACATATAAAGTTTGAGGATAAAACAACAGAAGAGTGCAGTTCAGTCACAGCCCAGAGTACAGACTGGAGTGAAACATCATACATGAGGATTGACTTCATGGATGTTTCAAGAGGCACTTTTAATAGGAAGAGTTCACTTTTTATTTCAAAGTCTTCTTTGTAACTCACGAGCATGTGATCTAGCTCAAAAATTACAGCAAAAGACTCAAGCACTCCAGTTCAGCCTTTTTTATTTTAACTCAGCCCCTGAAGGGGACGCAAGGGGTATTTTTTTGGTTTGGTTTGTTTGTTTGTTTGTTTAACACTTTAGCAGGAAAAACTGTTGGTTGAATTCATACCAGGTTGGGTTTATAGATTACCAGTTACCCAGAATAGAAATGATTACATTTTGGGAAAAGTAGGTCAAAGTTCACATCCCTTACCAAAAAGAAGTATACCTCAAGTACATATGATTAAGTATACTTAAGTTTATAAGTGCACTTCCCAAAGTATACTGATACAAATACACTATTAGTGTACTTACAAGTAAACTTCTTGGGACTAAATTGGCCCAATTTAAGTTTATGAAAGTACACTCTGAAGTATACTTAAAAGTAAACTTAGGTATACTATTAGTTTACTGGGAATAAACTTCTAGTCCCCTTTTTAGTTTATGTAAGTACACTTTAACTTATACTTAAAGTGAACTTTTTGGGATGCTATTATTTCAATAGTAATACGTATTTACCCCACTTTCAATGAAAATGTTGAAGGAAGGTGACAAACTAGATTATTCCAGTATTTAATTTGTTTCATCAATTAAAACAGTTCCAGTACTATTTAAAAACTCACACTGTTTTTAAAATTTTAACCTATGAAATGCTGTGTACAGATTAAGTCCACTGAAACAGAACAGGGGTGAAAATATTTAAGTTCTTTAAATGTCCAGGGTTTTCTTTGTAGAAGTTTGTTTGTAGCTTTTTAGTACAAGCCAAGTATACTTAACATTAACTTTGGTGAGTATATCTCTGATAAGTGCATAGAAAGTAAACTAAAAGCATTACTCTATTATTTCTAATTTAAACAAAGTATACTTGAAGTACACTTGAACATACAGGGGTTGGACAAAATAATGGAATCACCTTCACCTCAAGATGATAATGCCCCAATCCATACAGCTAGAATTGTTAAAGAATGGCATGAGGAACATTCTAATGAAGTTGAGCATCTCGTATGGCCGGCACAGTCCCCAGACCTCAACATTATTGAGCATTTATGGTCAGTTGTAGAGATTCAAGTAAGATGTCGATTTCCACCGCCATCGTCTGTAAAAGAGTTGGAGGGTATTCTAACTGAAGAATGGCTTAAAATTCCTTTGGAAACAATTCACAAGTTGTATGAATCAATACCTCGGAGAATTGAGGCTGTAATTGCCGCAAAAGGCGGACCTACACCATATTAAATTATATTTTGTTGATTTTTTAAGGTGTTTCCATTATTTTGTCCAACCCCTGTACTTCTCTTTGGTAAAGGATTTTTTATGAATTTTTTAAATCTGTCTACAAAAACATCCATTTTGTTTCAATTTGCTTCAAACTTGGCAAATATATAGAGACAATTAATATACTGACATCAGCGCATGCATAGATATGATGACATCAGCTGGATCGATGCAAAAATAAGCTACAATATGTGTGAGAGGTGGGGTTTGTTATGCCTGGAATCACCTGTTACTTTATTTTTCTGGCAAAAAAACAATGAATCAATCAGGACATCTGAAAAGGCTGTTATCTTTTTTTCTTCTAATAAACCATCTCCTTCTCAGACATCATCACAACTCTGTTTCACTCATGATTCTGATTTACATAAATACTAAAAGCTTTACTTTTTCCCACTAAATGGATTCAGGGGAAGTTTCTCTTGCTTATAATAAAAAGTATAATAATCACTACCTGAGAACGTCCTCTGCAGTCTTATAGAATAAATCTGTGGTGATTATTGAATCATATGCTTTCTCAGCTTATTAGAGCTGGTGACTGAAGGAGCAATATGCTTCATCTAACAGTCAGTGGCATTACTTCAAAGACAAGGCACATGCCATTTCTGATAATTATCACCCCAACAGTGGGTGGTTACAACAGAGACCTTTTCATTTCCCACTCTGCCTCCTCTGCTGTGAGCACGGGGGTCCTGTGAGTTAGACCTCTGAATAAATCTCTTTTATAAGAGGTCACGGTTATAATGAGAGTCTTTGTTTTTTACAGTGTTATTACTCCAATGACCACAAGTTTTCTTGGAATCTGACAAAAAAGTCTGTGAAAAGGAATAAATCTTCCTGTGAAATAAGTTGAAATGACTTGAACTCGACAAGACTTCTTCACACGTTATTGGACTTGTACAATGATAAAACATCACATGTTGAAGATAAAACTTTTAACAACTGCTACTGTCCATTTTAATAGGCTCACTGTTTCTTCTGATATACAGTCATGGAAAAAATTATTAGACCATCAAAAGTCATCAAAAACAATGGTTATGCAATCAAGTACTAACTCCTGTGTGTATCTTGTGACTAAAACAGACAGAAAAGAAAACATGGAATGCCTAAAAGCACTGTTTTTGTCAGTACAATGCCATAGATATTGATGTAAGAACTGAAGTAATTCTGGTTATTATCAAGAAAACATGGAAATTCAGATTCAGAAAACTTTATTTATCCTATATGGGCAATTCATTTGCAGCTTACGACAGACATCGGTCAACATTCAAAGTGCAATGTGAAAAACATGAATCAGTATGTAAATACAAGATCATTGGAAGACCACCACAAATATTCATTCATTCATTCATTTTCTGAATCCACTTTATCCTCACTACTGTAGGGTCACGGGGGTCGCTTGGAGCCTATCCCAGCTACATAGACAAGTCACCAGTTCATCGCAGGGCTGAACATATGGAGACGAACAATCACTCTCACATTCACACCTATGGGCAATTTAGATGAACCAATTAACCTATTAGTGCATGTCGTTGGATGGTGGGAGGAAGCCGGAGTACCCGGAGAGAACCCACGCAGACATGGGGAGAACATGCAGACTCCACACAGAAAGGTCCCACCCTCGATGACTGGTGTTGGAATTGAACCCAGGACCTTCTTGCTGTGAGGCACGAGTGCTAACCACTGCACCACCGTGTCGCCCCACCACCACAAATAGATGAATTCAATAATCAATAAATACCAATGCAGTCTAAAAGACTAAGAGACCCTCTTGGTTCTGCTAACATTAAAAAATCTCACATTGCATGAAAAGTGGGGTTTTCGTCAGTTAACGTCACTGTAAATTGCTTTGGACCTACAAGTGGGATTTTAAAGTCAGAACAGAAAATTCTCTTCAACTGCCTGGAAGTGCCATGAATTCCTCATCTCTGGTTTGGGAGCCTTGGCAATAACCCCTCCCCAGCCCCTTGGCCTATGTGAGGTTTTTGTATGTAAATGGTCCTGCTGTGAGGTATACAAATGCAAATCCAGTAGTACACAACACAGTTTAAGCTTCACAGTGGATTAAAATGACTCAAATGTCTGTCTTAAATTAAACTCTTATGAGCTATTTTTGTTGTTATTGTAATATTTGTCCGAACAAATGTACCTTTAGTTGTACCAGGCATTAAAAAGAACAAGAAATTGAAGAAAACAAGGGGTGGTCTAATAATTTTTTCCACGACTGTATTAGTGGATTCTGTATCAGTATCAGCTTCTTCTCCTTTTCTTTTCAGAGCCAGTGATTCAGTGAGAAACAGCATACGTGAACTCGAGAGCAAATGTGTGCATGGACATGTGCGTGTAGAGTCAGCAGATCAGCAGTGACGTAATTCCTGATCTGGTAACTCCCACAAAACTCCAAACCCTGTCACTGGAAATCAGTCGGTGCCCACATGTCGACATAGATGCAAATGTGTCTCCACCGCACAGATACTCTTCGATACCTACACGTTCAACGTTCTTCCTCAGACTAAAACTTAAAAGACCGCACTACATCCCATGTATCTGCCTCTAGTCTCACTGCATAATGCATCACTAGCCAAAGTGGAAACACACACACACACTCTCTCACACATGGACACACACATACTCAGAGCCACGCAGAAACACTTAGCCGTAATACATAATATATCAAGCTGGGTTAGGGAGAACAAGTGGCCTCATATGTACGGCTAATTGAGACAAAGGCAGGGTTTCTGTGTGTGTGTGTGTCCCTGTGTGTGTTACCCTTTGTAGTGATTAAACACATCAAGTACAATTACACACCATTAGTTAACTGAGTGGCCGAGTCGGCGTTCTGTCTCACTTAGCTCTGTTGTTCTGGTTTTGTGCACTAATGAAGAAACATGCCTCGTGTGATGGCGTTCTCTGTGTTTAATATGATTCTTTTCTAATAAACGGGAATGAAGGAGAGCCAATAAAACATTCTCATACAGAACTCACTCTCTCTTATCATAGTTAATTTCTACTTTGTGTCCATTATTGTGACGTCCTTGACACACAAACCTGGTGGACTCAAATGCACGACTCACCAAAAAAAATGAAGATTTAACAAAAGTATTTTATTATTCCAAAAAGTGATAAAACAAAAAGCGCTCCCAAGGAGGATATACAGGGTGTCCCATAAGTCTCCATACATAGGAGACATAATACATATGGTTCTAACATGTATTTCTTTATATTTCTTCTTTATAGTTCTTCAGCAGTGGAGGACACGCATTGAAATGTATTCCCGACAAAATGGCAGTCATATAGAGCATATTATATAAATAAAAATGGTTTATGTCAAGAAACGTTTATTTTTCCTATGTATGGAGACTTATGGGACACCCTGTATAATTAATCCCTTCTTAAAACTAATTTTTCTCCTTGGCTTTTAAAACCATGTGAGATGTTTGAAGGTGCTATCCTTATTCTATTGTTTTTATTTGGTAGTGGTTTATTGTTCTTATTTATCTATTTAACCCTTTCATGTACAAATTATAAGAACCTTAATCAAATTTTTTTCCTGAGTGTTTTTATTCCTCTTTAGGCATGAAAAAAAAACAATGTGATTGAAAATTTTCTTCTGAAAAATAAAAATAAATAAATAAATAAATAAATAAATAAATAAATAAATAAAATAAAAATAATTTGAAAATTGAAAAAATACATTTAAAAAAATCATAACGAAAAAAAAAAAAAATCCTATGAACCTATTTTTCATGAAGTTGCAAAAATGTCCACTCAGCTGGACACCATGCGTTTAATTTTTGAAGCAAAGAAACATGTATTTACTGATAAACTGTGAAAACTATGGGGAGGGCTTGTGATTCTGGGGGTTTATGCTCAGGAGAGATCTACATAATGTTACCAATTCATGTCAGAAAAGATATATAGTGTCTTAAAACTTTAATAAAGATATGTGTAAAAAAAAAAAAAAAAAAAAAAAAAAAAAACCCGAAAAGAACAGAAAACCCATGAATATACAAGAGAACAGCTCTAGAATAGCTGTCCGCTGTAGTGACCAGTATGCATGAAAGGGTTAATTTATTTATTTTGTTGTTTTTAATTGTATGGCTTTTTAATCTGTATTGTACTTTATTCTTCAATTTTGGTTTTAATTATTCTTCTGTACAGCACTTTGGTCCACTGCAGTTGTTTTAAAGTATTTTACAAATAAAGTTGGATTGGATTGGATAATATAACTTAACTGAATCACTATGATAAATAAAATCCCTTGCAGAAGAACTGAACCCAAACTGACAAACATGAAAAAACCTGGTTGAGATTCTTGACAAAATCACACGGACAGAACAAGATGAACTGGCACAGGACAAACAGAGACAGTGACTATTTCTACATGAGGTAGGGGAACACAGGTGACAACACAATCACACTGGGGGAAAACACACAAAGGGAGGAAATCAGAGTCTGAAACGAAAGGGAAGAGATGTGTACAAAATAAAGTGGGAAGTGCAAGACAGGACCAAATGTGACCATCTCTAACTTGACATAAAGTGACTAATTAAAAAAAAAAAAAAAAAAAAAAAAAGGACAAAACACTCAACACCTAAGACGAGACATGAACCAAGAAACACTAAACGTTAATATGACTAACTTAACACAACCAACGAGACGTGACAATTATGTTGAGAAGTGGCTAATTACAAAATTATATCAAGTTATCAAACTTGACTTTCTGGTGATATGTTCTGAACTGTCTCCCTCTGTAAATGTGATTCTTACAGATGGGTTTTGCCTGTAATTAGTTTTCTTCAGATAAGTCGCCTACATAATGAGGCAGATTATTGGATCACACCTTCAACAACAGAAGTTATTACAGATGCATGAAAAAAAAAAAAAAACAGATGGAGGAGAGATACTGTAAGACAATAACAGTTATTTAATGTTCAGTGAATCATTCTAATACACTGATCATTAGAAGGATGGTTTAAACCCATAAAGACCCAGTGGTACTTTTGTAGTGGTTCCCAAATTATTTTTTCCCTATATATAACCTTTTCCTAGGCAGGTTATTTTATTTATATAGCACATTTCATGTACAAGACAATTCAAAGTGCTTTACATAAAACATTAAAAGTGTTACAGCAGGGAAGCAAAAAAAAGTATAGGCGTGAGAGAAAAAACAAAAAAAACAAACAAAAAACAGATAAACAGATAAAACATAAAAACTTTAAGCGCAGATATGAACTGATGAGTAAAAACTCTATTCAAATGCAGCTGAGAACAGGTGGGTCTTTAACCTGGATTTAAATAAACTAAGTGATGTATCACCCTTTATTTTAATATTTCCCTCTTTACTTTAAGTTTTTTCAGTGTAAATCATATATTTTCCTACATTCAATTCACTGATAACACTGGTCAACAACAAATTTATTGTTTAAGTTTTCTGAGCTGATTTAGGATAATTTTGGTGTGCTGAATCCAAAAATCACATTAATTTTGCTCAATCAGGTCAACTTTCTGAACTATGCTACATATTGGTTTTTTAACATTTTTGCTTACATTTATGGGCATTTTCACATCATATGATACAAAATTCTTTCATATTTCTTGCAATAAACGAGTTCTGAAGATTTTACTTTTGCCAATTTATGATTAATGTTTTTTTTAATATTACAGGTGAATGAAATGGCTTCGACTAGAAGATCTTGCAAAAATAAGCCTGACGTATTCTGCTACATCTGCGGTGAATACACCATTGTACCTAACAGGAATCCTGTTAGAAAATGATTTTTTTTCTCTTAAAACCTATTTTGGGTGAGAACTATATAAAAAAATCAACTGATAAAGTTACAAAAATGTAATCAATTTTGTGAGAAGATCAAATTTTCAAAATCAAATTAGCAAAAAAACCTGACCTGATTGAAAAAAACAGATGTCATTTTTGGATTTGGCGGTGCAAAATGGTCCTAATTCAGTTAAAAAAAACCTAGACAACTTGCAAAAAACATTTTTTTGTAACCCAGTGTTATGTAAATGTTCATTAACCCTTTAAAACCTGACGTGTCATTGCTGACACACTGTGTGTAAATGCAGTTTGGATGGTTGTGACTCTTTCACTTTGTGCAATTGGAAAAATTCCAACAGTTTCTGAAACCTAAGACGTTGCGCTTCATAGGCTTTATTGGGTCATTACTGTAATTTCACTCACACTTTTACTAAAAGCTGGAGAAGAAGCTGTTTTAGCAGAATTATAACATGCAGTAAATGGTAAATGACTGCTAGATTTTGAAGGCTTTAAGTGCTCTGGAAAAATGGGCAAAAGGACTCACTCGCAGCATATTTTCTAATGTTTTCATATTCAAAAAAAAAAAAAAAAGCCCAGACAGACCATTTTTTGCTTAGGGTTTAAAGGGTCAAAGCTAAGAATAAATTCAAAGGTTATTATATCAAAACAGAGAAAACAGAAGAAAAAATGACTTTTTCTGTAAAATACATCTTTAACTGAACTTATAAACCCAGTGTCTCCATCATTGATTCATCTCCATGGGTTTTACTGGTGAATCAATATTGTACAGGATGACCGTGTTTCCACTGTAACTACGATGCCTCTGAACGTCCAGATGGGCCATATCTGATGACCATGAAAAGAAGACAAACTCTATTTTAAACCAATTATTTACATGTATTGATAAGATTAGTGGAAAACATCAGTAAAATGCAGTGGTGACACTGACCAACAACCTAATACAGCAAAAAAAACCACAAGGGCCTGGTTTTGGTCACCAGTGGCTGTTTGGCTCTTAATGGGTTAAAGAAGTGAATCTGTGTGAAATAAAAAAAACAGATAAATCAATCAACTATGTACTTCAGGAGATAGTAAGAGTAGGGAACAGTGATGCTTCGGGACAAATGCTAATGTATCCTGCTCTCCTGGATGTGCACAGAGAATAGCAGGTGAAAATGTCATTAGTTGTCTAAGCTGAACTGAAAGTGTGAGGAAAAAATCAAATACAATAATAAAACATTTCCAGCATCACTTCTGATCCTCTGTCAGTACGTCACAGTGCATTTACCTGCAGAGTCCATACCCCTCTGCCTGGACTTTCTATTTTCCTTCCTTCTTTTGCTTTTTTGGTTGTCTTTGGGACTTCTCTGTCAACCCTTTTTGCAGTGAGTTTGTATCTCTGGCCAGTCAATAACAGCATCACACAGCCACCTCAGAAATAACAGCAGGAAAACAAGGGGATTCCACTTCAGTCTGTTCTTGTCACTGTACTCGAAGTGTAGCCTCGTTCTTTCTGACTGACAGAAACCTCACAGACTGTATACCTTGTGATCAACACACACACACGGGTTTATGTGGTTTAGCCAGACAATTTCTCCAAACAGGCCCGGTGGTGGTTTAGGTGGACTACCCTTTCCCAGGGTCCTAGAGCTATAGGAGTTGCACTGAAATACTTTAAAAATTCTGAAAAAAATTTAGGTCACTTTAGCTTTCAGATACACCCTACAGAACTCGATACACACCACCCTAACTTTATTGTGGTTTAGGCAGACATTTCTCTTTTTGACAAATATGTGGTTTACACGGACTAAAAAAAACCCTATCAGGACTTTAAAGGGATAATGATGTCACTTGTCAATCACCCCTCATTAACATAAACACACAATGACCTGACAAACATTATCAGGACTTTAAAGGGACAATGATGTCATTTTTAAATCACCCTTTAAGAGATAAAAACACACTGACCTGACGGCACCATGCATTAAAGGAACATGACATTTATATCTATTTATGTACTATATAGATCTAAAACATCAGTAAAATGCAGTGGTGACACTGACCAACAGCCTAATACAGTAAAAAAAAAAACACAAGGGCCTTTTTAATTCCTTTTAACTCAACATTTTATTACCTCCAGTATTTAAGGATGACTTTACATTTCTGCTGCTTCACAGCAAAACCGAGCAGCATTCTGCTATACAAACATAAGACTTCGTAACATGACAAAACAAAAAAACAACTTAAAATGGCTCCATACAGTTGGTTTGGACTAATCTATCTCCAAGTGTTAAGAATAACACCAAAGGATGACAGCGAATTTAAAGCTTTTTTTTGTCTGACTGCCTCTTTGCAGCTATTCCTCAGTTTCTAACAAAGTCCCTAATATTTTGCACTGTTCTTTGTGCTAGCACAGGGCCTTCTACCAGCTTGCACTGACTACATTCATTTTTGGTGGCCAGTTTTCCTTTTTGAATGTGATCTCTGAAATGTCGCAATACTGCGGCAACCTCAGCCTTCAACCACACTTTCTTTGGCACTCTTCTATGCTGGTCTTCACAAGCATCTTGTCCTAGAAGATATGCAAAATATAAAAATAAATAACACACAAACCAAAAAAAATTGTGTTAGTTAGTTTGAGTCAATAAAGTTAAGTTAAACTATTGCTAAGGCTGACAAGAAATTGTCTCCTTGAGGAAACAATACAGTTGAGGACAAAATTATTAGCCCCCCTATGAAATTTTAAGTTTCTTCAAGATTTTCCTAAGTACTTTTTTAACAGAGCAAGGAATTTTCAACATAGCATTTCTGAACATACTAGTTTTCTTTAGAAGGCACAAATTATTTATATTTGCACACCAAAACAGCATTTTTTAGAAAAAAACTAAAATAACCAGGGACATTATTATTAGCCCCCTTTAAGAAATGACCATTTATTAAGTCATGGCACAAACCACTTTTGCGCAATGATGTGCTGTAACTTCACAGGTGATGTGTTTAAAAGTGATCAGGTGAATCAAGTGATTTCACTTAACATTTAAGTTAAAACATGGTATAAAAGCCTCGGTATGGCTCATTGAGCTGTCAGTTGAGAAAGCACCATGCCCAAAACTAGAGAAATCCGTTTGGACCCGAGAAAAATGATTATTGATGTAGACAAAGCAGGAGAGGGATGCACAAAGCAATCCAAGCATTTCCAAGTGTCAAGAACTGGAGTGAGAAGTATAATCCAGAAATTCTTAAACAGCCACACAGTACAGAACAAGCCTTGCAGAGATAGGAAGTGAAAGATTTCAAAGACCCTGGAAAGAAAACTAGTGAGAGATGGGTCTAAAGACCCCAGAACAACTGCCAAGACACTGGTGAATGACTTGGCCACATCAGGAATCATAGTCTCTAAGAAGACAGTCACTAAAGCTCTGAACTGGAATAGACTGAGAGGATGCAGACCAAGAAAAACTCCACTTTTGAGGAAGAGACACCTTTAAGCCAGACTTAAATATGCTCAGGACAACCTGGAGAAACATTATGCATACTGGAAGTGTGTCCTATGGTCTGATGAGACAAAACTAGAGCTCTTTGGCCATAGAGACAGCATTTATGTTTGGAGAAAAAAGGGAGAGGCATAGAACCCAAAGAACACCGTCCCTACAGTGAAACATGGTAGTGGGAGTATTGTGTTGTGGGGATGCTATAGTGCATCTGGAACTAGAAATCTGGTCAAGGTGGAAGGAATCATGAACAAAGATGTGGAGATTTTGAAAGAAAACCTTAAGCAGTCAGCAGTAGCACTGGGTCTGGGTCATTGCTTCATCTTCCAATATGACAACAATCCAAAACATACATGTCTCTTGGTGAAGAGCTATCTTCAGAAGACCAAAGTGAATGTAACTGAGTGGCCTGCACAGAGCCCTGACTTAAATCCCATTGAAAATATTCGGGGTGACCTAAAAAAGAACATCCATGCCAGAAGGCAACCAAATCTGGAGGAGCTGGAAAGATTTGCCAAAGAAGAATGGGCTGGGATTCCTCAAAAAAAGTGTCAGAGACTTGTAATAAAAAAATACTATGACTGCAGGCTGTTATTCAGCAAAAAGGATACACAATTGACTATTAGGATCAGGGGGGCTGATAATTTTGACCCTGTTACTTTTTGTTTTTTGTGGAATATTTTCATTTCTGTGTGCAAACTAAAATCATGTAAGCATCCAAAATAAAACTAGGATATCTAAAAAAGCTGTGTTAAAAATGTGTTGCTCTGTGTAAAAGCACTCGGGAAATACCTTTAAAACAATGACATTTTTGTAGGGGGGCTAATAGTTTTGTCCTCAACTGTAATTCAGTTAAGGTTTCCAACTGATTGCTCACTTGATGTGATTCCAACAACTAGACAGGTTTGTTTGTTTTTTTTTGCATTACATCAAAAATCTCCAATAACACAGTAGTAGTAGTGCTAAATTACTGATATGCATCACATTAATTATCATTGCTTATTCATAGACAAGGAAATTTAAGCTTGAGAGTTTTGTGCATCACTGCTCTTATCTGTCCTGGGTTCACCAACACTGGTCTGAACCTGGGACACTGATAAGTAACTGCAACACCCAGGCTTGAAAGTTACAACACCAGCAAGATAAACAAGATGAACTCAGAATGCCTGATTTGTATAAAAAGAAAAAAAGTTAGTGTATAGTGATGTATGTCAAACCTGTGGTCGTGATCTATCTGTAGTAATGAACCAAACTGAAGCAGTGAAGACAACGCACAAATACCACAAACTGAAATTCCTTGAATGAGACTTCAGCTTGTCTCCAAAAGAGAACAAACCCCCATAATAGCCAATGCTAAAATGCCCCACTTTACAACAGAAATAAAAATGTCCACAGCTTGGAAAAAAAAATTTGTTTTGATCTCTATAGCTAATTTCCCTGCCCATGACAACAATACGGCATTTAATTTTCACAAAAAATTTCACAATTCACTTTTTGCTTTATAGTCAACTTGGCTTACCTTCAGAGGGAGGAGCAGTCTCAGTTACTGTAGATGACACTGACAATACAGACCCTGCTGAACAGATAATTTGACAAGAGTATTTTGCACGGAAAATAACAAATTTTATTGACAGAAACAAATATAATGTGAGGTAGCTTACCAAAATCTTCCATGTCATGAACTTGCTCTTTGATTGTAGCGTCAGTATCCATAGGCTCCACAGTTCCACATTCTGTTGCTGTGACTACCGTGCTGCAGTCATCAGATTTGCTTGCACTGGCTTCAGCGTCACTGAACACAGTCTCATCTGGCAAGAGGCGTAAGTGAAACTCATATGAATAGATGGACATAAAAACAACTGAAAATGTGCAAAATAAATGAATTAACACAGCCACAGTAAAGTAAAAATTTTAAACTAGCATGCTCTGAGATGCAGCAGTGATGTTTATATCAGGGGTGTAACGATACACGTATTTGTATTGAACTGTTTGGTACATAACTTTCAGTTTGGTACACATTACAAACCAAATGTTACATTAAACAAATCTTATAATATATGGAAAACAAAATATATAGCTCAAAGTGTATTTAAAATGAAGTTCTCACTGCACTCAACCTGCCAAACCACAACCAAAACACTATACCATGTTACTCCAGTAAGACACATTGGGATGCAGCTTTGCTAAGCTACTGCCAGCTAGCCACAAGATAGTTAGTAACACTATTACCAGGCCAGAACAAGATCCTCTGATAACCTACAGATCTGGTGTTTGGTGCCACATCAGTGTCAGTTTTGTTGTAAATTATGAGGCCGATGGTGAGAGAGTGGCGGGTAAAAACATTCCGAACTGAAGAACGAACCACTGCAAGGCTACAGACTTTCCTTAGTGGCTAACCTAGTATGAGCTGCTGCATGGTGACCGACTCATGTCAGGAGTCGGACCTAGAGCACACACACATCCTGAACCAGGAAATGAAACCCACTTTGGGTGACAGCTTCTCGTTCAGCAGCTGACAGCAGTGAACATTATCCCAAAGCAGCAGTGTGTAGTAAATGCCAGCGCACCAATTTGGCCAGAAGGACAGAGAGGTACGTTAGTGATGGCTGTTCAGCTTGTGTTTATATGATTGTAGCATTAAACACAGATGTTAATTCATGTATTTATCAGACTAAAAGAGCTCAGAGAGCTCAGGGGACATGACAAATTCACTGCTGACACACGGTGGGGAATAGAAACGACAAAAAGAAAAAAGGAGGCCAAATTACATTTTTTAAATGTAAATAATAAAGTCAAGAACATTTCTGTTTGGCTGTACCAAAAACATACCAAATGGTGACAGCACTGAATCATACTGAACCAGCCCGTGAACTGTGTGTACCATTATACCCTAGATCAGGGCTCTCAAACTCATTTACTTTCAGGTGCCACGTTCAGCCCAATTTCATCTCAAGTGGGTCAGACCAGTAAAATAACTGCATAATAACTTATAAATAATGACACCTCAAAATTTTTGTCTTTGTTTTAGTGCAAAAAAAACCCAATTCAATTGTGAAAATACTTTTATAAACTATCCAAACAAAAAAGAAGTAAAGAACCTGAAAAAACTGAAATTTCTTGAGAAAAATAAGTGCAATTTTAACAATATTCTGCCTCAACTTATCATTTACACATGTGCATTGTAGATCGGATCTACAAAGACACTGTTGTTCATCCATCAGTCTTAATGATGACCTTGACTTCAGTTTTGTGGGTCCTGGAGTGGCTTGTCAGCCCTGTTTTTGCCCTGAAGTATCTGCCACAAAGACCTGTCGACTTTGAGATGAGGGAAACTGAAGTGTAAAAATGCTAACTAATTTCCTGGTTTTAGGATTTATTTCTGTGGCACTATCCTTCACAGACATGTTACACTCTCTGGTTTGATCTTTGTGGAGCAGGACTGATACTGCAGCACGATCACTTTGCCCTAAAAATGAAACAATATCAATTTATAAAACAATATAAAAGCAGTTGCTCTCTCTCTCTCACCACCCAGTGCAAATATGAATCACCTCAAAATAATACTCATAACAGAGACTTCAAAAGGACAGAAATATTTAAATTGCCTTAACCACATGTAATAGGCTAAATGCACTAAAGCGCAAAAGCAACAAATTTACCCCTGTAACTTGCTGACAAAACCATTGCGTTACAGTAGACTTGTCCAGTTAATTTGACATGTTTATCATGGAAGTAGTGGCTAAACGTAATCGGGAGGAGTCAAATCACCTGCTCCTTTGAGTTAGCACAAGACTGCCTGGGATTAAGAGCCTCTTTATGGGTGAAAACATGACACTATTGTGTTGAATTTCATGGGTATATAGTCTTTATTGTAGAGCTCAGGCTGTTGATGTGGGAATATGCATAAACAGCTATAGATTAAAGATTTTTTGTCTTACCTCAATCATGCAGATAATTTGGAGATAAGTGTTTGATTATTAACTGTAATGTGACTATTGAATTTAAGAGCACTTAAGGCATTACACTACAGCATTACAGACAAATGTAATGTGATGACTTTTGTAAGTTTGTTTTTTAACCCCAACACTGTTTATCATTAGAGCATAACACATGCTATACATCCACTTACTGTCCTTTTACACACTGTATGAATTCACTAAATATCTCACCTTTGCATACATAGCCAAGCCACTTGTAGGAAGATATAAGTCCCAAACACTCAACACCTCCACGGAGGATACTGTTGCAGATACCAAGCGATAGTTTTGACACTGCCCGACAAACATTGCAAAATCTTGAATATAACACTTACATGTACCACAGATTTACAAGTTAATATCTACCAGTGAAGAAAAAAAAATTCAAGTTAAATGTGACATTTAATTTACCTTTGTGCTGACAGCTGGATCCATTTGACCTGGACAGGAGAGCTGATTGTAGTGATCAGTGGCCGCCTGAAAAAAAGAAAGAATGAGAGCAAATGGGTGCTCTTTGTGCATGAGTTGGTATTGCTACAAAATTTTAAACCATGAAAAAAGAACAAAAATTGAGTGGCAAATCAGCAGTCTGAAAAACAAGAATTGACATTAAAAATATTATGCTGTGTTTATGCATGCTTAATGATTACTGTATCATACTGTACACTTTGAAGAGCATGTTTTGAGAATATCTTAACACACCATTGTCAATATAAACCAGGGATTAAAGCAAAAATTTTTCATCTAACTGAAAATTTTCTTCTGGTCAAAATCATTGGCCACTATTAAAAATGATGCAATACAATACTACTATAGCGTCCAAGTTTATACAGTCAAATTTGGCAATACTGTAAAACACACTGAATGGGAGAGTGTACAGGTGTAGAAGATTAGTAACATGAATAGAAAAAATGTCATGAGTGATATTGGTGGGGGGTCTGGGGGTCCTCCCCAGAAAATTTTTAGAGCTTCAGGTCAATTTTGGTGCTCTCTGGTTAATTTTAAAGGGTATGAAAACCTTTGAAGCAAGTGAAAATAATAACTAGAAGAAAACCTTACTGCAAAAAATGAGTGAAAAACTTTTTATTTAACAATTTAGGAACTCCTAAAACATAACTCCAACTCCAACAGCACATGAATTTTGGGGAAAATGTCTGTGTAAATGTAACCCTAACCAACTCATACAGAATTTTCTTGTGGCAAACTACGCACATGCACGCACCAGGCTGCTTCATTTTTTTGCACCATGATCCAATTGGAGTTCCATCGTCTCCCTTCTCATCAAGCCACGCCCACCTCCATCTATTTTTCACGCATCTCTCAATAGTTACCACTTCAGCACCTTCCTCTACAAACGTGTCCATGATGTCGTATATGCTGGCCAAAATAATCTGTACGTCGTCAAACCTGCGTCCACAACCCCCTCCCGTCAATATCATGTTCTCTTCTGATTGGAAGAAATTACATCAACTGAAACAGAAATTATATTCTGTTCCAGATACTCTCTGAGGGTATTTAAAATACAGCGGCTTTGCAAATACCAAGGGTGTTACTCATTCATTCAATTTTATCTTCGTACTGTACCACACAGATAGAAATAAGATGCTAAACGGGTCCAAATAAAGCACTTATGCAGTCAGGCGCGTAACTGCGTAAGGCCGCGGCACACACAGCCGCACACACGGGAAGGGCACATACACACAAACACACACACTAGTCATATACCGGCAAGAGGAGATAAGCTATTAACCCAAACATGAAGGTCCATGGAGATCAGTTCTGTCTTCTTCCCTTTTCGCTGTGGTTCTTTCATAATGAAAGCTACTTGTTAGCACTAAACTAAAGTTAGTGTCTGGAGGCTGAACTTTGGTAAAGCTGAACTTGTCCATGTGTTTCTGAGGCACAGAATGAGCAGTGTTTCCTTCCAAAGAGAAATAGTCATCAATCTCTCCTCCCAACATAAAAATAAAGAAGTCATCTTCTTATCATCACTGTTAAACCTATCAGCCCCCTGTGCGTGGCGTGCCTGTATTAAACACCTGCAGACCCAGGACAGGATTGCGGTGCCAACTGGACTCCGCGAAACACATGGGGAAGTTACTTCAATATGACTTTTTTCCCCCCTCAATTTTTCCATTTGACGGAAATCCGTCGAGGTGACGGAGAACTTTAATCCCTGTCTTAGACAGAAGCCATCGATGGTATTCAACTGTGTATTCACTCATTTTTCCTAGAAGGGAAATTGGAGACAGTGGTCCCCTGAAGGTCAGCCTGAAAAGCTGTTGGTAAAATTGACCCATGGGTGTGACCAAGTGTCAAAGAGGGGATGGTTAAAGCACTAAAACCACACAGGCTAATAATGCAGACGTAAGTTTGTTCGTGAATATAGACCAGATTTTGCTGAAATGAGTACTTTTGAGATTGAGTGACGCGGACTTTTTTTAAACTGAAATTTCATTAAATTAAGATTTTTTTTATTTTTTTTTTAGATACAACTTTATTTCCTCAAAATTATGACTTTTATTCTCAATATTTCACTTTATTCTCATAAAATTATGACTTTTTGTGTTCGGCTTTACTCTCATGAAAATACAGGTTTCATCTTGATATTTTACGACTTTATTCTTGTAGTGACAAGTGTTTTTATTTTCTTATGCGGCTCTAATATGCCGTTGTGTTTAACAGGTTCTTCCAGTGTGGAATATTTAGCTGATTTCTGGTTTTCCAGTGGAGAATGATTACTTTCTTTGCGACAGTCAGGGCTTTGAATAATCGACCGACTCTATTTGTAAAGTGTCATGAGAAAACTTTTGTTATGATCTGGTGCTTTATAAATAAAATTTGATTGAATTTGACCAGTATCAATTATTTCAAATTTATTGTGTTCCTTCTGTCTTCTTCTTCCTGTCATGCACTCAGCCATTGCTCATACCTTGTTCTTTTCATGACAAACTGCTCCTTTTTCCCCCTCAAACATTTTCCATTGCATATCTATGACATTGGATTGTATTAAAATTATACCGGCCCCAGTTTTCCCAAAAGGTTTTATTATTCATGTTTTCGTTAAAGGGTTGCCAAAAAATAGTGGGAAGAATACGACAATTACCATGCAAACACAACAACGAAGTCAATGTTTACAAAATGTGAATCTGTTTGTGCAGGTACACCTTCTGCTGGTAGTGAGTTGGAACTCCTCTATGTAGCACTGACATGGTTCAAAACACCGCTCCGAACAAGGTGCTTCCTTAGCTCACAGTCCAGTGCAATTGATAGGAACCCTTGGCACCTGGTACCGAGCTGAGCTGTGGTACCGAGCCATGGTCCCATGGCACCGAGCCCTGGTATCGCAGTGCCACGGCACCTAGCAGTAGCACCGAGCAGTGGCACCGCGGCACCGAGCCGTGGTACAAGAAGTGAGCCACCGGCGGTGTCGGTGCCTCAATATGCACTCGCTGTCTGTCCAAAAACGGCCTCTCCTTTGACCCCCTAAGACCATTTGAGCCGTAATGTAAATGTACAGAAGGATGTTTACCCACAACCATCATGTTAGCTCTGCTCTGCACCTCTTCCAACTGCCTCTACCCACTAAACTAAGCCCAGTTGTCAACAGCCCTCTTGAAAGCACACACTTTAGACTGAAGTCGACACAAAACATATGCTGTGTGTACATTTCAATAAATATGACCACATATAAAACACTACTCGCCAACAGTCGTGTAGCTCACGTAAGTGGTAGCTTAAGCTAACCTTAGCATTTACACTGACAGATTCATGTTGCTCGCTGCTAATAGCATAGAACAGCTCGGCTCTGTGAAAACAGTGCATAAAGTCATTCTGAATAACGTAGTATAAAACTGAATTCATCCTTACCTTGTACAGAGTGGTCCAAAGCAGCATTATTCTGAGTCCCAGCGAAAAACTGTCCGAGTGCAGCTGAGCTTTTCCTCCTAAAGCAGGAGTGTTTCAGAAGTCAACCTGACCGACATATGTTAGGAGGAAGAACACAATTAAACTGTTGTATATGTTATGAATTAAACTGTGCTGTATATGCCAAGTACATATTTGAAAAGTGAAGCACCCTCCCTTTGCCCTTTTTTCAGTGTGTTTCCATTTGTTTCTGTTTCCTTCCTTCTGGAGGTCCAACTGACGGGAAAACCCGTCCGTTAACAGAAGACCAAATCACTCTATTCTTCAACTAATTCACTGGAACTGAATACTAAGTCCTGTTCCTAATAGAAGTTCAAAAACTCACAGGTGGAGTGAAAAAAGCAGAGTTGGGTCAGGCCGTGTTCAGCAGCTTTTCCATGGGTACACACAGTAAACACACGGGCTGTTCTCCACAAGAGCCCACAAGCTTCTACACCCTTTTCCGTCCTTCTAGAAGGTTCGGCCCGTTTTTCCGCCGGCAGAAAAACAGAGGATCCCTGTACAAAACATGTACAAATGACTGAATATGGGAATCCCTGTGGCGGTGCATCCAGGAAGGCTAAAACTAGAGCTGCACAATTAATCAAACCTTAAACTTACAAGAAATATTGCTTTGATATTTACCCTAAAAATTATATACAATAACAATAACAAAATGTCAAGTTCTACAAGCTGTAGATGTGTCCTGATATTTTTATATGTCTATTTAAAAAAAAGGAAAAAGATAGAAAAGAATTATTTAATATAATTATAAATTTAATATAATTATAAATATAATATAATTATAAATTTAATATAATTATAAATGTAATTTAATATAATTATAAATATAATATAATTATAAATTTAATATAATTATAAATGTAATTTAATATAATTATAAATGTAACATAATTATAAATTTAATATAATTACAAATTTAGTATAATTACAAATGTAATATAATTACAAATTTAGTATAATTTATTTGGTTTAAAATACCTCCCATGCATTCATCCATTCACCCCTATTAAGGCGTCTGTACAGCATAAAAAAAAGGAAAAAAGCATTCTCTCTTTTATTCTAGAATGTGGATGACGTATATTTGACGTCAGCCAAGCCACACCCAAAAGGGCAACACGCCAGCGCAGCGACCCTCACCCATGCTCACCCACCCACGCACGCACGCACAACCCCTACTTGGAGTCGACACGCCTCCAGGGGAGAGTGAGTTCTGTCTCCCTACCGACCAAGCCTCAACAGAACCCATTGGCCCCGCCCCCTTCGGCGTATGCTCCTGGGGACGTACTGGCACGCACCCGCCACCGCCTCACTAGCAGCGCCAGCCAGCCCGGCCCGCACAGCACTGGACCAGGGATGATTACGTTCTTCCAGACGTGGGCGGAGCTTATCACCCTACCAGCCCCCTCGATAAGTCCGTTGGCCCCACGCCCTTCCGCTCGCACCCTGAGCACCATGCCGACCAGGTGACCAGCGCTGCCCACTCCACAGCTCTGCCAGTACATCTGACCATAGGGGTTCCCACCGGGACTCGTACTCACAACATTCGCTTCGCGAGACATGCGCTTAGACCACTGAACCAACGTGCTGCCCCACCCATTGGAAGCTCGACACTGTATTTAACCCTTATACAAATTACGTCACGCCTCACCTCACTCACCCCTCCCACCCCCAAAATGTGTTCTAAAAGAACGTTCTAAAAAAAAAAAAAAAAAAAAAAGTTCTATAAAAAAAAAAAAAAACAACACTATTGACAGCCTGCCTTGGAAATGAGTAAACCCCTCAAATCAAGTCAAATAAAGAGAATAATAAATAAAAATAAATAAAATAAAGAAAGATTGAAGTAGCCAATCGCAGAAGAGCCTTTCTAGCCAATCAGAGGCAAGGGTACGTGCAAATTCATGTCTGCGAACGGGAGGAAATACCGGATTTAGACCAAAGAAACTTCATCAACACTTACTTTTATGTTGGTCCTCCATAACTTTTCCCCTCACAAATCTTATACAGGGTGTCCCATAAGTCTCCATACATAGGAAAAATAAACGTTTCTTGACATAAACCATTTTGATTTCTACAATATGCTCTATATGACTGCCATTTTGTCGGGAACACATTTCAATGTGTGTCCTCCACTGCTGAAGAAATACGAAGAAGAAATAGAAAGAAATACATGTTACAACCATGGAATGGATTATGTCTCCCTGTGTATGGAATAACCGGAATATATGTTTCAAACGTAGGTCGTTGTTTTTAAAGATTTGGGTTGATTACTGAACACTGCTTGTCTGTCAGTTGTTTAACAGGGAAGGTCACTTATTTACTTACAGTCAATTTTGGTTGGAATATAAAACTCCGGTACTCCCTAGAGAATATGCAGTTGTGTTTGATTCTATCCCTTCAGGTTTAAAACCTTTGCTACCTTCTACTGTTAGTCCTTCAACAACCATTAGCCCTCAAACTGCACAATCAGAATTATACACAGGAAATTTACATCCATTCTTGTGTAAAAAAAAAAACAAAAAACTAATAATAAATGTATTAGAGAAGTGATTCAAAGGGATACAATTTGTAAGCCAGCTTCCATCTTTTTTTGGAGTCATTTATATTCTGATGTGGAATGGGAAAAGGTATGGTTATTACCAAGGAAGTGTTTCCCTTTTTGCTCATTTTGTCATAATTCAGATGAAACATTAACTCATTTGTTTTGGGACTGTGCCTTTTGTTCAACTTTTTGGTGTGATATCTTATTTTTTTAATTGAAAGCTGGATATTTCTTTTAACTTCAAAATTGAAGATATTTTATTTGGTTTCTTTATTACTGATTTGCCTGTTCGGAAATCGTTTATTCTTAATCTCATTTCCTTATTAGCTAAATTTCATATACATACAAGCAAGTCTGCCAATCAGAAACCCAGCTCTGTGGTCTTTAAATCTTATTTGAAATCCTATCTAGACACACTTAACTTTTGCACTAACCTTAAAGCTGTGAAGACTAAAGCCTTATGTGAAGAGGTTAAGTTGTAATTTATTTTTTTCTCTTTTTGTTTATTCCTTTTATTTTATTTACTTACCTATTTATGTAATTGTATTTAATTTCTTCCTGCCTCACCTCAAGCATTATATTTTTTTTCTCCATGCCATGTTCTGGCCTATGTGTATATGGTATTTTGTAAGTATGAAAAAAAGGAGAAAAATGAAAAAAAAAAAAATTTAAAAATTCAAAAAAATATATATATACAAAAGTGTCTTTCATTTTGAGATCAACAGTCAACTAATAACCCTACACCAAACCTAATGCCACTGGAATAAACCTACCTTTTACATGACTGTAACCGAATATTTCATATTAGTTTGGGCTTTGATCCAAGTTTATGACCAGTGCGGTGCTTCTGTTTGGCTACAATAATGGTTTACGAGGGCCTTAAGCTCTCATTGCTGGCTCAAAGGAGTCACAACATCAACTCAACATTTTCAGTATAAAAAAAAAAAAAATGGAAAACACATTTACAACAGCCTTGAACTAAATAATTCAGGCTTTTATGTACATTACAATAAACAGCATTAGATTTAAGTCCAAATTTGAAATATTATTGCATCTTTTTAAAACAAACATCTGATTGGGTTTGAATTCATGTTTTGACACTTAAATCTAATGGTATGACTGTTCATTTCCATATTCTGAAGTTTAACATGAGACTGAACTCCAACATGATTAGTTTACCATTTCAACAAAAACTTCCAAAGGCAATAATTGAATCAGTGGTATCTGGTGGCAAATATTTGATCCACAAGCACCAGGCTCATTGATTCCAAAGTAATTAACTATACAATAAATATACAATAGATGTAAACAATGTGAAAAACCAAAAAGGTAGGACATACCTCTGCAGAAAGTCATTTAATTCAATCAAAATCTTGCAATGAGAAAAAAAAAAATTAAAAAAATGTAGTATCCAATTTGTACATGTCTGCTCCATAAACTACTGGGTTCATCCATGGCCGACGCTCTACGCTTCATCCAGGTTTCATGAATATATGTGCAGTGGATATTCAGAGAGATAAATGAACAAGCAAATGGAGGAGAGAAAATAACATCTTCAGAGGACTTAAAAATATGGCAGACAAAAACAGATTTAACATGAACAAAACATTACGATGAGCAACTCGGTGGTGCAGTGGTTTGCACTGGTGCCTCAGACAGAAGGTCCTGGGTTGGATTCCAACACCGTCGATGGGGGGTGGGACCTTTCTGTGTGGAGTTTACCTGTTCTCCCCGTGTCTGCGTGGGTTCTCTCCAGGTACTCCGGCTTCCTCCCACCATCCAAAGACATGCACCGATAGGTTAACTGGTTAATCTAAATTGCCCACAGGTGTGAATGTGACAGTGATTGTTTGTCTCTATATGTTCAGCCCTGAGATGAACTGGAGACTTGTCCAGGGTGTACCCCGCCTTCGCCCCTGTGTAGCTGGGATAGGCTCCAGTGACCCTAGTGAGGATAAAGCAGGTTCAGAAAATGAATGAATGAAAACATTATGATGGGCAATGAAGGCCACAATTTCATCTCATTTATATTCAGGAATCAATGTCATTTTAGCAAAATTGTGTAAAAGTTATTCTTAAAGCAGCGAGCTAATAATTAAAAACCATTTCACGATACAGTCTGAAACCACAGACGTCAACAGGGTAACTGCTGATCCAACTAAATAATCTGCTACAGTGCTGTGTAAAAAGTTGGGCATTAAATCGTATCACCAACAGATATGACACAATTAAAGAAAAGCAGTTTCTGTGAATTACAGGCTTGTTATTTTAACCAGAATAAAGGCCAGGGATTGTAGTTTTGTCCTCCGTGAAGCTGTGGCAGCAGCTCAGTCAATGTGAAACCGCAGACAAGTTGTTCATCTGTTTGACTTTTCCTTCAGTTCATCAGCATGAGCTTCTCCTCGCAGACAGATGGGAAAGCACCACATTCCTCTTTATACACCTTCGAGGGACTCCTAAAAAGTCACTTTTATAAACAAGCATTTCATTAAATCAGGACAGTGCAGTGTGTGTGTGCGCGTGTGCATATACTTGTGTATGGAGGTTTGTTTCCATCTACATTGTGTCTGTGTGTTGCTGTATTCAGTGTTGGTTGTGGGTCTGTCTTAGGGGTTGTTTGTGACATATGTGGCCATGGTGTTCCTTCAGTGCGTGTTGCTTGTGCCAGAAAGTTTGTATCTGCATGTTGAAACTGTTTTCTTATTCTTGTCTTTCCTATTTGTTCTTATCTATGTCTCCTTTATGTGAAGCACTCTGTAACATGTTGTTTTAAAAAGCGCTATATAAATAAAGCTTTACTTACTTACTTACTTACTACAGCGTTGACCATTCAAAAAAAAACCAGACACTGTTGTGGTTGCATGTCATATCAGTTTAGCCAGTCCAGATCATCATCTTCGTCTTCGTCACTGAACGGGGCAGGTGAAGAATGACCCTTCAAGCTTTGAACACAAACAAGAGAGAAAAAAGAAATCAAATATGAGTGATGTATGAGGAAAGAAAAACCAGTCAGTGTATCGTTTGGTAATTGAATTTTCTTTTCAGAAACAAAAAGAAAACTAGTGGGTAATTGATTTTCATTTTAAAATAGACAAATTAAAATTGAATTTCAAGGTGTTTTTCTTTTTCAGTGTCAAAACAGATAAACCAAATTTTAAAAAACGGATTGATTTTCATTTTCTTTCTAATAACAAAAAAGAAAGTCCATAAGTGTCTAACGATATTAATTTTCCTAATTTCATTGTACACACAACGACAATAAAGGCTACTCTATTATACTCAGATCTATTCTATTCTATTTGTTCATCTGGCTGTTTGTAATCTGTCTGTCCATTTCAAAACCAGCAAAACATCAGTTTCACATCAGTTGCTCTACTGTACTGTATCTTGGTTGCTTCCCAGACAAACTGGATTCAGACAATGTTTATCTCCTAAAGATTCTGTTGACATCAGCCAAGAGTCACAACAAAATGTTGGCTACAGAAAGAGCCACCCGCAACAGGCTTTTTTATTTCTATCGCAGAAAACATTTGACTGATGGAACAGCTGACTTTTACCCTGCGGCTCCAGGAGGAGCCCTGAAAAAGGCGCTGGAGAAAATGGACAGACTTTACAAACAGTGACAGTACTAGTTAATAAAAGCATTGGATGTTGTATGCATGTTTGATGTTATAATCGCCATATCTAGACCTCAATTTCATGTTCTTGTTTTCATTCATTCATTTTCTGAACCCGCTTTATCCTCACTAGGGTCACTGGAGCCTATCCCAGCTACATAGGGGCGAAGGCGGGGTACACCCTGGACAAGTCTCCAGTTCATCACAGGGCTGAACATATAGAGACAAACAATCACTCTCACATTCACACCTATGGGTAATTTAGATGAACCAATTAACCTATTAGTGCATGTCTTTGGATGGTGGGAGGAAGCCGGAGTACCCGGAGAGAACCCACACAGACACGGGGAGAACATGCAAACTCCACACAGAAAGGTCCCACCCCCCGTCGACTGCTTTTGGAATCGAACCCAGGACCTTCTTGCTGTGAGGCACGAGCGCTAACTGCTGCACCACCATGTTCTTGTTTTGTAAAACTAAAATGTTTATAAATAAAGTGTCAAAAAACAAACAAACAAACAAAAAAAACATTTTTGGGTTTGTGCTCACCGTTAACATAAAGCCTGGATGGATCTTGGCAGCGGTCACTTGTTTCTGACGGCTCAGATACAGAAGCAGTTTGTGCTGAAGAAAAGAAGAGATGCATTATTCATATAAATCAAAGTTAATGTCAAACAAGTGACGGTGTAGCAAAGCTCCCACCTCACCTCTTTTGTTGTGTGGCTTCCCAGTCCGGCTGCTCCCAGCTTCCCTTGGTTCACATACTGTTGGTTAATGCTGCACCAGACACAACAATCTTTTAACTGGACTTCATTATGAGATGGTTTGGTGGATTGTGACTTGATTGAAGTTAGAAAAAAGTGACATCAAAGCTCCTGACTGAAATGTAAAGTGGAGTACTCACTACCTGAAGGCTTGAACTTCTGTGGCAAACAATAGAGGGTCTGCACGTGACGTCACCGCGGTTCCGCCCACTGAGTGGCAGAAAGAGGGAGATGAGTGACAGTGTTGGCTTCGATACTGTCTAAACTGAAGAACAACATTTAATAAAAAATGGGGAAAGAGCTGTTGTGTGATTGATTGTATGAACAGGTTTGAAAAGCAGTCGGAGCTATTGTTTTACAGACACCGAAAGACAAAGAAAAGAGAAGGAGATGGATCCACAAATCCAGGAAACCAAACCCAGATCTGTGGATCCTGTTTGGTGTCAGCTAACATTAATTTATGCTGTATTTTTGGGTAAAATTATACCTTAAATGACCCATTGTTTTGGCTAATGTTCCTTCTTAGTGCAGCTCTTGGTGTCATGATCAGATCTTTCATGGTTTTTGTCTTCATTTTGTGATTCTGAACCTTGTGCTCCTACATGATTAGTAAACTAACTGAAACTGAGGCTTACCCAGTTTTTCCAAATACGGGGGAACTGGAGAATAAAGCTACGACGGAGTATTAGGACCACAGAAGAAAAGAAAAACACTTTGTGACTACGAGTATAAAGTCATAAAACATGGATATAAAACCCGTAATTTTATGATAATAAAGTCGAATACAAAAAGAATCACAATGTTATGACAATAAAGTTGTAGTTACAAAAAGAACTCATAAAAATGTCATTTGTTTATGAGATTAAAGTCGTCATGTTCCAACAATAAAACTATAATATTACAAGAATAATGTCGCAATTTAAAAACAGGTGGTTTAAATCTGCTAATTTCCCAGAATCCAGTGGTCCCCTGCTGGTCCACAGCAGTAGTATCTGTGTTGGATAAAGGACTGGATCTGAACTAGACTCAGTAAATCTGCTCAGTCCCAGTAGATCATGCATATATTCACTGGGGTCAGTCCACGCTCGACTGGAAATGCACTTTGGATCAGCTGGTTCTGGGCCCTAGTTTTGGACCCTGGTTGTCAGTCACGATGAAACCATGTATATTCGCTTCATGTAAAAATAGCGTTGATCCCCTCCACCCTGGATGTCCGGATCCTCCATTTCTGTCCACATGTCAGTGTTCATGGACCACTTGTTCTTTGGCCGCTTGCACAGATCCATGTCCAGTCCAGTTGTCCTTCATTTAATTTCAGATTTCACATTTTCCCGCTCTGGCTGTGTTTACTGCTATACTCCATCATGCTGAGCAGGTTGGTTTAAGACACTCAGTCTGACTGAGAGGGGTGTGGCCCGGGGGAGAAGTGATGTATGTGCATCCCCTCTATACTGTAGGAGCTCCAGGTGGTGGCGCTGGTGTCGTTGCTACAAAGAACCATAATGCTGTTCATGTATTGTTACTTCTTTGATGTTCGTTTTCTCTTTCTAGTAACAAAAAAGAAAGTTATTACCTGTCAGAAATGGAAAAATGGACCAAAAATGCCTGTGTTTTTCATTTTCTGAGACCGGATGTTGTCATTTTCAAGGAAAGAGCGCTAATACCTAGGTCACAAAGATTCTTCAAAACGATGGGTTTGTACAAAATCTGGACATCGTAGATATGCCCCCTCCACAAACGTCTACAAACTCCAGATTTCATATGATCTGGAAAATTTGTACATTGTGTAGCTGTGTTTACTCTCATTTTTGTGCAGTGGAATGACTTTTGCTATTTTCATTTTATTTGGGAAATGACCTGAATGGAATGATAAGTTACAGATATGGGTTAGAGGTTTTGCAAAGTTATTTATGACTCTTCTAACAATCAAGTCAATATCATGACAGTCAGTGGATAGCTTACTTTTGCACTTTAGAACAGTGTTTATCACCTCCTGCTCATTTGTTGCACACAGAAAAATTGAATATGGATTCCTTTTAATGGTTTCATTACATTGGTCATCACCTTGGTTGGGAATATCTGCAGCCAACTCCAGGCACACATTTAAAAAAAAACAACTTAAAACGGTTGACTATGTTATTCATGCTGTGATTTACACTATTTTTTATCAATAAAGTAGTCAGAATATGTTGCTTTAGTAGGTCCTTGTTTAATTAAGTTGTTCAACATACCCCAAGTTCCTTTTATATTATTCTTACTTTCATATAATAATTTATTAGAATATTGCTATTATTATTATAACATACTAACAAACATATTATTATGTTTGTTAATTTATTTCAGTAAGTCATATCTTTGTTCTGCTTCTTTAGTTTTTAACTTAATGAACGATTTATAGAGACTATTTTTCTTTTTACAAGCATTTGTTATTTCTTTAATAAGCCATGGGTGTTTTTAATTTCTTTTTCTTTATGCAGAGTTCTTTGGCAGGGCAGTGTGCGTTATACAGAGAAATAAATACATCGAAGAAATTACCATATGCACTCTCCACGTCTGATTCCCTGTAGACTGTACTCCAATCCTGGAGCATTAGACTGTTGTTAAAGGCATTGATCGTTTCTTCAGTTCTTATTGGTTTACAGATAATTTGCATGTCTTCTTTCCTTTTCTTTATGTCACAGTCAAACAGAGTGAAAACAGGGAAGTGATCAGTGATGTCACATATAAGCAGGCCACAGGTGGTTTGATTTCCCATGATGTTAGTGTAGATATTCTCTAGAATTGTGGCACTGTGTGTGATGTTATTCTGTTTGGTTTAGTTATTGATGGATAAGGGACATACTGTACATTATGTCCAAGAAGTCAGCTCTAGTTTTTAGTTTAGTTTAGTTTCTTTTACAGGAGAAAATTGTTTCTCCATCCATTCACTGAAAAGTTCAATACTTGAACCAGGTGATTGATATACACAGCTTAGAATGACATTTTTCTTCTTTTCATTGTGGATCTCTACAGTCACACATTCCATCGTTTCATCTATTGTAATGTCATCTCTGTTAAGACCATACATTTTACTGACTTATGAATATATAGTGCAACCCTACCCCCCATTTTCTTTCTTCTGTTCATATATCTCGATTCATAATCCTCCACACAAAAGTCAATACCTTTATCAACGTCAAACCAGGTTTCTGAAATGACAATGAAACTGAATGGATGAGTGTTGTTGAAATATACTTTGATGGAATTAAAATTTTTATACATACTTCTGCTGTTAAAATATATGATTGACAACTTACCTACTGATTTAATATCATTTTCATACTGCTCTTGGGTGAAATAATTGCAATCCGTTGCTATGGTAGAAAGAAAGTTATTATCAGGATCTATCTCTGGATGTGGATCCATTGTAGTTTCAATGTAGTCCAGTGTTTTTTGGCTTTGGCATTAGTTCTCTTCTTTTTATCTAAACAGCATCTGTGTGGTACTCGTTAATATAGATTTTCGTACCTCGGAGGCATTTGGCTCTCTGTAGTATCTTGGATTTATCCTTGAACTTCTGAAGCCGGACAACAGTGGGCCTTGGTCTGTCTCCTTTAGGTTTTCCAGCACGGTGAGCCCTCTCCGTCTCAACATCCTTCTGGAACTGGAACTTCTCACTTCAAAGCTTTTTCACTTTTAGTTCTGTGTCCGTCCAGCTTTCTCCAGGTGACTCTGTAACGCCATCTATCATCAGGCTGTTTCTCCTGGACTGAGACTCCAGATACTCTATTTTATCAGACACCTCCAGCATACTGTGGCATACCTTGGACAAGTCTGTCTGGGTGGTGTTACTCTGTTTTGGATTGCCCAACTGTGTCTTTGTACCATCCACATCCTTCTGTGTAAATTGCAGACTGATTTTAAGTTTACCGGCCGACAGGCCGTAAGTTATTGTCCTCATGTGGCGTCTGTCATCTGTTACAAACATTTCAATCGTCTTCTCCGAAACTACTGTAGCGCCCCTTTGCTCTTCATTGCTTTGACAAGGGTAGCTAACCTGGGTTCTTGTTAAATATGTAATCTCTTACAAAATTAACAATTATTTAAACTATGGTTCTATTTTATTTTTTATACTATTTTTAGCACAATGTAACTTAATATACTTTTTAAAAACATTTACCCCTTAAATGAACCCTTTTCTAAACTCTGTGAGCACTTTAACCACACTGTATGCACTTGAAATCTTCCATTTACAATGCAAAAAACACACACACAGTTTGTAAGGGCTGTGCAGGCCTGTGCGCTGCAGCCTAAAACCAAATGGCCTCTTCACCTCATCGGGCAATAAAAAAAACCCCAAAAAGGTACCTGTATCACCAGCTCCCGAGAAATGTTAATCCATACGTCCAGGGAAAAGGAAATCCAGAATCCGGTAATCGGCAGTCCTCCGGTCCTTCAGCTCCAGTGTTGCTGTGGGCTCAGTCTGGGTCCTCCGAACATTCTGCAGTTAGCGGTTAGCTAACCTGCTAGCTTAGTCCGTCCATAGCTAGCCACATGCAGCTAACTTACTGAGGTCGCAGTCTGTGTTTTTTTTAACGTTGGACTTCTAGTCGAAGTGCTGCTACAACACAGAGTCTCTCACCATTAAAGTCACGTTTGTGATCTGTCCGACCACTTTCCTGAACTAAACTGTTCTTTTCTTCCTGAATACACTGTCTGTTTTTCCATATTCTCATACACGCACACGCCCGTCGTCTTCACCAGGTTTTCTCTCTTCTACTTCCTGTTTCCTGTTTCCTGTTTCCTGTTCCCCTTGACCCCGAACTATTCTCCAAGCTCATAATACACATAACATAAAATATACATTTTCATTACTTTTTAACAAAACATAAAATATTTGCGCAACTTTCCCATATTATTAATATTATTTTTAATTAAGTCTTTTAACAAACACTTTGCATTTAACATAATGTAAACAATACAATGCATGAACTCAACAAAGTTACATACCTTTTCACAAATACATGATCTTTTTAATACTCTCACACTGAAATGGTTTTAATTTTTAACCCTTTGTATTCCACTTATGAACTTAGGTATTTATGTATTTATGTATTTATTTTTTTTTTACTTTTTAACACACCCCCATCCCCTTATTTCCATCGGGCTACACTACAATTCCAACTGACTTCAAACTTGGTATACAGCTTCTTTATGATGATGTCAACAAAAGTTAGTGAAATTATTTGGATCTGGATCTGATTCTGGATTTGGTGCCACTTTGAAAAATGTCCCCATTATCAGAGATAAGAAGTGGATGGATGCAGTAACTCAGTAAATCGAAATGATATCCAGTGTAAATTTCTCCAGTCCAGCCCTGATGGGGAGATGACCCAAACATAATGTCCACATGCTGATCAGGATCTTCTTCTGGATCTGGAACTGACACAAAATTTAACATGGGCTCTTGTGGGGAAAACATTTCAGTCGTCTTTTTCTCTGAAACTCCAGTTCTGATTGACTTCAAACTTGGTATACAGCTTCTGTATGATGATGTCAACACAAGGGATTGAAATTATTTCGATCCAGATCTGATTCTGGATTTGGTGCCACTTTGAAAAATTTTCCCATT
Organism: Sphaeramia orbicularis; assembly: GCF_902148855.1. Lineage (NCBI taxonomy): Eukaryota > Metazoa > Chordata > Actinopteri > Kurtiformes > Apogonidae > Sphaeramia > Sphaeramia orbicularis. The sequence goes on along the minus strand of NC_043968.1, from coordinate 27,846,142 downwards.
AGAACAGATAGGAAGTGGATTGATCCAATAAATCAGTATCAATGATATAAAATTTGAATTAGAATTTTTTACAGATCTGATTGGAATATGACCAAAACATGGGCTATTTCTGTAATAGAATAAACACACAGAACTGGATGAGAATAAATGGATCTGGATACATTTCCCAAAGCTTTGAGTAAAAAACAAAACAAAAAAAAAAACAGTCCAATTCTGTAAAAATTAAAATGTTTACATGTACAAGCTGTACTTGAACAGAACATGAACAAATATGAACGACCTCAACATTCTACAGAACGGTCAGTGCAATGTTACCAATATCCTGCCAGTTTATCATTTACACATGCATATTCTAACTCACAGATCACAGTGGATCCACAAACACACAAAACATGTAATAACAGACAGAATATTATTCAGATTCCACATCTTTCTCTAAAGACATTTCAGTTTGTTCATATTTGCTCTGGTTCACAGTTTTTGTAAAAGGGTTCGTCTAAATGTAAACATTTTGTGTAATTTGGCTTTTTTTTTTTTTTTTTTCACTAAATCAAAAGAGGAAAATGAGTGTTTTTCATTATTCTTTCTTCTTATAATAGTATTTTACTGGTCTGACCCACTTTAGATTGAACTGACTTAAAACGACTTTAACATCATTGATTGTTCATATCTTCAGTATAATTTTTGCATTTCACACATTGATCCCAGAGGCCGGACTGGACCCTTCAGCGGGCCAGGTTTGGCCCCCGGGCCGCATGTTTGACACCTGTGCACTAATCTATCAATACATGTAGAGGAACTGAAGTAGTTGGATCAGTGACAGTGGATGGAGACATTTGGTTTATGTTCAGTTCATGATATATTTTGCTGGAAAAGTCACTTTTTCCTTATTTTTTTTCCTTATTTCATCTAATAAGGTTTGAATTTACTCTGAGCTTTTATGAACATCTACATGAATTAAATGTAGGAAAATACTTGCTTTACACTGAAAAATGCAGAGGATAATGTTTTAATAAATGGTGATGAATCACTGAGGAAAGGTTAAATATAAATGAAATTGACGACAGAATTACTTTCTTTGTGTTCCTTTTAAATTTAAGGCTGAGATAATGTGATGGTTGGAAAACAACAAAGACTTCGTGGAGAATGGATTTGCTTCAATCAGGCAATCCGTTTATTTGTGCACAAATGAGAAAACTGACAGACGAAGCTTCGCCCTCTCTCAAGAGTCAGTTCTACCTAATACAGAAAATCAGTCTAACTTATAGAGGCTGTACTAAGCTTACATGGGGTTGGTTAATATGACGTATGATACTGTTGCTAAGTAAAGAAAGAATGTCAGATGGACACAGGACAGAATGTAAGACCTTGGAGTCATTCTGGGAAGTTTGGGAAAGTAACTCTTTGTTGAATTCCAGAACTGAGAGAGCTCATGCTCTGCTATGGGCTAAAAGGTCAAATTGTACATTGTGCTATCTTTAGAGGTAAAGTAGCTTACAATATGCAGAATTGAGAAGCTGACTGAGAGAAACATTCATGTTTTGAAGGATACAGGTGTCTGACAAACTAACAGTTGTGAGGAGCCAGGAAAAGAAAACTTATGGTCAGCATTAAGCATTAAAATCAGTATTAACATTTCTCCCTTTTGATCTGTCAGGATCAACTAAATGGGAAAGAAAAAACACACAAAAAAATAATCTATCATAACAACATTAGTATAAAATAATTTTTAAAAATATATATCAGATATAGTAACAATAATATATGGTTAGACCTTCAAAGAATTAAACATCAATCACATCACACCCTCACAGGTTTAAGATGAGACGTCATGGGCTGGAAGTAGAAAACATGCATGTCCAGAATGGAACCGCTTTTTTTTTTTTTTTTTTTTGGTGTGCATAGGGCACACAGTATGAGCAAGCTTATGAGTAAGGGAAAACAATGTATTTACAAACCGGCTGTGACTTAAAAGACGGTGTCTCAGTCGGAATCAGAGAAATCGGAGGGGTCAAAATCAGAAGGGGGCGCAGTCTGAGGGACAGGTTTAGAGTCAGTGGGGACAAGCTGATAGGTTAGGAGGGTGGCATTGAGCATGGAGGAAATCATTTTCTGATTAGGGGAACAAGGCAGCAGGAACACAAACAGAGAACAACACAGATGGCAAGGAATGGGGTTGCTATTTTAAGGAAAATCTGCCACCATGGGCCAGAGGTGAGCCAGTTCCAAAGGTCAAATCCTTCAGGGGGTGGGGCATCGCGATTAAATTGGCGAATTAGAAGCTCGTTTAAGTGATCAACTACATAGGTCAAATTTCCTGAGACGTCGGGGATAAAAGTGCAGCATTCTTGTCCTATTATGTGACAAATGCCTCCTGAGGATGCAAGCACGTAATCTAGAGCTGCGCGATTCTGAAGGGCAACATTTCTAAGGGCTTTGATTTCCGCAGAAACAGCACTAAAGCCTTCTGTCACGGATTTGGTTACATCCTCCAAATCTACAGCTATATCATCAATGTAATGAGCCAATTTAGGAAGACCCCACATGGGAAAAACAGCTCCTACGCCTTTTTCCCATTGTTTTATCCTAACTCGTGTTTTGGGGTCAGATCCACGGCGGACACGGGAATGAATGGGGCGTTGCACATGTGGGTAATAGGGGTGAGAATAAGTCAGATTACCTACCACTCGGACATCAGGTAAGAGACGGGCAAGGTGACAAACTCCACACCAGTTGGGTGGGAGGAACTGGTAAACATTTTGACCACAAACCCAAACCGTTGCAGTAAGTGAACCAAATCCATCATCATTGGGTAAATAAAAAATGGCCCTGGAAACATGCCACTTACCATCATGGTGTTGGACTGGGACAGTCACTTGACCATGGTGAGGGACTCGGCTTTTAAGCAAACACGGGGATTTCCTTGGATAACCACAGGTACCATTGGTGGTGTGGTTACAGTGGCGGGTGGTACCAAGAAAATGTGTACCATCCCAGCAACGGAGGGTGAAACACAATGGGGCAACATACTTTGAGGGGTGAGTGACCATAATCGGTTGAAAGACGGTAGGCGTATGATACTCACATACATTGTAACTCCGAATTGTATAACCTGCAAGGCATGGTAAGCTAAGATTGAGGCTAATATAGTAGGGTTTGTTACACGTTGAAGGGGAAATGACACCATTTGCAAGTGGACCTAAAAAGGTCAGGACAGCTAGGGTCATAGATACATTTAGCGGCATTGGAAAAAGGGGGAGGGCATCCTTTGCGGTATGCGGGACGTGGGCACAGACATAGCAGTTAGAGAGATTAAGCTTCTGTTAGAATAATTGTACATAAGTTATCACATTCATGCCAGTCTTATGATGTTATTATATGCTGTGTAGAATGAGGGCAAAGTGCTCTTAGAGTTCTTTTACAGGTTTTACAGAAGTGAAAGCACCTCAAAGGATGGGGACCATGCCTTGGAGACCAGTTGACCCATGTCGTCTGATCGAAAGCAGAAGTTCACACAAAGGCTACACAGATGTGTCTGGACGATTCAGTTTTGACATTTAATAAGAGGAAAATAATCATGCACCCATGTACTAACAATGTGATCAATACGTAAACCCTCAGACTAATCACACCCATGTAACTAGGGAACACCCAAATGAAATAAATGAGGAGAGCAAGGGCAGGACCCTCAGAGTGAGTTGGGACATTGTGACTGAGCAGTGTTCTGTCAACTACTCTCCTCGCGAGCAAGAGATACTTGACTCCTGTGTGTTCTTGTGTCTTTCCTTGAATTTAGGTGGTCTGAACCTGACATTTTTAATTGGTCCTTCGAGCCGGATCTCAATACACCTGAGGAGTGCCAGCCTGTGAGACAGTCTCCGTGTAGACCGTGGCCACGGCCGGGACGCGACAAAAACAGCGGACCGAAACAGACCCTTTCCGGGAACGGCAGTCTGACCCACTGGCTGGGATCTGATGGTTGACGAGAATCCTTGAACAGAACAAATGGAGGGTGAGTATGGTCTTCAATTAAAAAAGGAAACGGGTGACTGAGGGTTACCGCGTAGAAAACCCTATAATCCTAGGCACTGATAGGTGAATAAATAGGTTGGTAGGGCCTTTGACAGGGAAGTCATAAAACTCCGTAAAATTGCCGGCCATGGCGGAAGTTGGCATAAGTTAAGCGGTGCAAAAATGCAAGGCAGGGCGGGAGCTGCCAAGTAAATTTGGTTTGCCAGGTCAAGGCGAGAGTTGACCGCCACGAAAACTGCAAGTGTGTGTGAGTGTGAGTGGAACGAAGGATTTTTGTCCTTTGTTCATACCAAAACTGACTGAAGTAAACAGTGTGCTATTGGTGGAAGCAGTAGGCAAGATTTCTCTGCCTCGTTGAGGTAGAAGCTTGAGAAATACCACTGATAGAGGATTGAAAACACTGTACAGTCAGGTTGAAAACCAGTCTAAGTAGAGACTCCACTAGGGATACACATGAGACTGGTCTAAATTGTTTAACAAAATGGGGAAAACTCATAGTAAAGAAGCTAGGAACGAAACAGAAGTAAGAACAAATGATTGGAAATATATGGAACTGAAGGATCCCAGTTCCATAAAAAACCTTTCAGATTGGAGACGACAATTTGAATTTGATGGTAAATTAACTACACAAAATGTTAGTGAATTGATAGGGAAAATTAAATTAAAAGCCAACAATAATCTAAAGAAAATGGAAAAATGAGGTCTTAGAGAAGCTCAAATATGGCTAAAAGAAGCTTAGAAAAGAGAAGAAGGAGGTAAAAATAAGTTGGGCAAAAGTAAAAACGACAGAGGAAATGAGTATAAAGACAGAATGTTTCACAGAAAAGAGGATGATGAAACACAACCACGTAGGCAACAACAACCTCAAGCTCAAAATGTAGTAGAGGAAGAGCCACAACAAGCACAGGAGGAGAAAGGAGCGATGGGAGGTGCTGTACATGTTCTAGCGGCACCCTCCGCTCCCCCTCCACCACCTCAGATTTAAATCAAACCCTATCCAGAAGTGACAGATCAACCTCCACCTTATTGCCCTGAATCAGAAAAATTCACTCCAAGCAAATACTTACAAACACGTAGCCAGACAGAAAAGAAAAAAACAAAAATTAGTCTGGTCTAAAACATTGGGTGGAGGAGTAGTTACTAAGAAAGAAGATTCGGAAGACTTTGACCATGACCATGACTCAGACGCCGAGGTACAGGCTTACCCAGTGATCGAGGTAGCAAATCCTAGAGCAGGATAGAATGACCAAAACCCTACAGTCTTGGTGTATAGGACGTGGACTATGGAAGACGTAAAAAAAGACAGTGGAAGGTGTGACAAGTCCTAAAATAGATGTAGAACAATGTATAATTGACATGGAAAATTTAAGGAAGTCTTACAACCTTAACGGATTGGAGACTCAGCAGATTTGGATGACAACGGTGAATTGGTGACAAGAGTCGCTGCCCTAGTGCAAAGAGTAAGAACTAAATTCAACAAACGAGCAAATTACACTGAAATTGGATGCACAAAACAAAGGATGATGAGTCCTTTGAAAATTTTGCAGTCAGAATGACAACAGTTTTTTAAGGCTCACAGTGGTCTTACGGAGGACAGTGACGAAAATGGTGCATACCGACAACAATTAAAAAATGCTTTACATGCAGGATCATTAGACAGGATTAGACACTGGGTGGACAAACATTACATTGGACTGACTGGAGGAACACTGGACGAATACATAAATCATGCTATGCATGCAGAAAAAGTGACAAAAAGAAAACTAACAAGGTAAATGACATAATGTATGGAGAACAAGATAATGATGTATTCTATCAAGGAAGAAGCAGAGGAGGTTTCAGAAAAGGACAAGGTAGAGGAGGATTCAGAGGAGGCTTTAGAGGACGTGGAGCTTATGGTGGTTACAGAAGCAGAGACGGAGAGGAATGTTGAAGTGCGGACAGAGAGGACACTTTGCACATGAATGTCCAAACCGAAATCAAGCATGACTAGGTAAGGATAGGAGAGAAAGTGATGAGGGAAGTGAAATTGACCCACATGAGGAAGGAGAATTGGCTATGAAACGACTGAAAGGATTAGACAAAGACAGTGAAGGACCTTTAGCCCACATGTATGATTCCTTTAACACAGAAGTTGAACTAAACTTACAAGACTTGTTTTGACGGACACTTCTCGACCTATGGTAACTTTACTGCTAAATGGAAAACCAGTAGAGTTTCTATGTGACACAGGAGCATGTAGAACTACTTGCAGAGAAATCTTTCCAAATGCTAGGCCAAACTCAAGCAGAATTTGTGGCGCTCACTGAAGCCTGTAAATTAATGAAAGACAAAAAGGCCACAATCTACACAGATAGTCAATATGCATTTTCCACTGTTCATGTGTTTGCACAGTATTGGGACAATAGGGGAACGGTAACATCTACAGGAAAACCTGTAACGCATAGAGTTGTTGATAAACCTTTTGAAAGCCGTACAACTACCAAAAAAATTAGCAATTTGTAAGTGTGCTGCACACACCACAACTCAGATACAGTATCAAAAGGAAATGCATTTGCAGACGAAACTGCAAAAGAGGCAGTATTAAAACAAACTCATATCATGCAGAATGAGGAAGTAAGTGATGAAGTATTAATAGACATGCAGCAGAACGCTTCACAGACAGAGAAAGACCTATGGGCAAAAAATGGTGCAAAACTCACAGACAACATCTATAAGTGACCAGAAGGAAAACCCATTCTACCAAAAAGCTTATTTAAACGGGCTGCCATATTGAGCCATGGTAAAACACATGTCTCAACAGGAGGGATGGTACACCTAGTAAACCAATATTATACAACATACGGATTTAACAATTATTCAAAAAATTTCGTAGATCATGTCTAATATGTGCAAAACATAATCCACAAGGAAATGTGAGACCTAAAAGAGGACAGTTTCCTACACCTAAATATCCATTCCAAATAATTCACATGGATTTTATTGAACTAAATAAGAGTGAAAACAAAAAATACTGTTTAGTACTAATTGATGCTTTTTCCAAATGGGTTGAAATATTCCCATGCAACAAACAGATACTATAACAGTAGCTAAGGCTTTATGTAAGGAGACTGTATCTAGATATGGAATACCTGAAATTATATACAGTGATAATGGAACACACTTTGTCAATCAGGTAGTGATGAAATTAGGACAAACCTTACATATCAAGTTAAAAAATCATTGTGCTCATCATCCACAAAGTGCTGGATTAGTGGAAAGAATGAATGGAACAATAAAAAACAGATTTAAGAAATGCATGGAAGAGACTAAGAAACCATGGACACAGTGTATTGATCTAGTTAAAACATTTATTAATATTACTGCATCTGGGAATGGTTTGACACCATTTGAAGTTATTTATGGCAGGCCATACAGATTACCTGAATTCACAAACAATATTGACCTGGATGATGATGCAACTATAGTAGATTATTTAAGAAAAACTCTCCAACATAGAACAGTGAAAGGAGCTAAGGAAGTACCTGATATGCCATTGTCTCTACAGGATAATTAGAAGATAACTGTGGGAGACTGGGTATTAATCAAAGCAATACAGAAGAAGCATTGGTATCATCCTAAGTGGGAAGGCCCGTACCAAGTGCTTTTAAATAACACCAACAGTAGTCCAAATAGTAGAAAGAACTTTTTGGATACACTTGTCACATTGTAAACTCTGTAGATCTCTCAAAGATTCCACCACCACTGAAGCCAGTAAAAGTCTGACTACAAAGGGAACGGAACGATTAGAGTTCCCGCCGTCTCAACGTCAGTGAAGTCATAAAGGCTAACAGTATTTAGGGCTTGGTAATATTTGAGAAATCTAGAGTTTCCTGTGACTAAATGTTTGACCTAGAACAAAACAGACGTGACTTGGCAACGAAATCCACAACTAGACCTATATTCAGTAGTGAAATAGCACCAGGAAATTTCACTAGTTTTTATAACGAAACCCATGCGACCTTTGTGGGATATATTAACTCGACCTTATGCCAAACTAACCAAAGTCTGTCTACTTGGGTACATAGGAAACGGTCAGACATATGGTGGCTTTGTGGAGGAAATGTGTTAAGAGATGCTTTACCAAGGAAATTTTATGGGACGTGTGCTTTAGTATCCTTGCTGATGCCTGTAAATGTAACCAAAGTTGATAAAGATTCATTGTCATCAACATTGTTGACAGAAACACACAACCAATTGATAAGGAATAAAAGAGCTATGAACAAATTATGGGGAGATGACCCTACGTATATAGATTCAATAGGAGTACCCAGGGGAGTTCCAACTGAGTACAAACTAGCAGATCAAGTAGCCAGTGGTTTTGAAAGCTTCCCAATATTAAGTGCCATTTTTCCTGTGACCCCAAATAAGAATGTTGATAGAACAAACTACATCCACTACAACGTGTTGAAATTGATCAATTACACTGAGGACGGATTTAATGTAATTCATGAGCAACTGGTAGCCACATCCTTAATGGCCTTCCAAAACCGAATAGCTCTTGACATGCTATTGGCGGAGAAAGGAGGAGTGTGTGGAATGTTTGGAGAACAGTGTTGTACTTCCATCCCTAACAACACGGCACCAGGTGACAAGTTGACCAAAGCTATAGAGGGACTGAGGACCCTCAACGCAAAGATGCAAGACCATTCTGGTATAAATGCATTTGTGTGGGATGGATGGATACGTTTGGAAGGTTTAAGGGACTGGCATCCTCTATATGATATCAGTTGCTGTATTTGCTGCACTCCTCACCTTGTGTGGATGTTGTTGTATTCTATGTATTAGGGCACTGATTGTGAAACTCATTGCCACTGCCCTGGGACCTCAGCCTAAAGAATCTGACAAAGAAGCTTCACTAAATATGATTTCAAATGATGATGACGATGAAATTAATTTATCAGATTTGTTTCTTGATCCAGAAAACCTTGAATCTACAACAGTCTAAATTGATAACATGACTGAGTGTAAATGTGAATGTTCTTACGAAAATGATCAGATGATCGAAAATCTATGTGAAGTGATCATACTGTGAAGTGAGAATTTAAGCATTCATGTGATAAACAGGAGGAATTGTTAGAATAATTGTACATAGTTATCACATTCATGCCAGTCTTATGATGTTATTATATGCTGTGTAGAATGAGGGCAAAAGTGCTCTAGAGTTCTTTACAGGTTTTACAGAAGTGAAAGCACCTCAAAGGATGGGGACCATGCCTTGGAGACCAGTTGACCCATGTCGTCTGATCGAAAGCAGAAGTTCACACAAAGGCTACACAGATGTGTCTAGACGATTCAGTTTTGACATTTAATAAGAGGAAAATAACCATGCACCCATGTACTAACAATGTGATCAATACGTAAACCCTCAGACTAAACACACCCATGTAAATAGGGAACACCCAAATGAAATGAATGAGGAGAGCAAGGGCAGGACCCTCAGAGTGAGTTGGGACATTGTGACTGAGCAGTGTTCTGTCAACTACTCTCCTCGCGAGCAAGAGATACTTGACTCCTGTGTGTTCTTGTGTCTTTCCTTGAATTTAGGTGGTCTGAACCTGACAGCTTCTTAGTGACAATTTTGACAGATTCTAACCAAACATTGTTGTCATAAGAGAAAACACCTGAAACATTGGAAGGGAAGAGGAGGATCGAGGATGGCGTGTGAGATTGTTATCTATGGAGGGGAAAGAAAGGTAACAACGTGAAACCCTGCAACAGCCCACACAAATACAGTGAGGAAAAGGGAAAGAAGAACAAAAAGGATAACATTTGACAGTGTTTTTTCTTGGAGAGTTCTGAGCGGAGAAGCTGGCTGGAGGCACGGCCAAACAGTCTTTCCCCGAAGGTTGGCATCTTCTTATCAGTGTAAATGTGTGTGTGTGTGTGGGGGGGGTCTTCAGCCACTCGCCAGTGACCAGGCAAAGGATTGTGTGTGTCAGGGATCACACTGGGGTCGTTATCACCGTGAGGTATCAACCAGTATGTCCCTGTGTAATGGTGTAACGCACTGTGTCATCAACTCCGGGTCTACAACGTCGGGTGGTGGCTTGGCACGCCACTAACCATTCGAAGGGGAGGAGTTGAGAGTCCGGTTGGGCATGGGTTGGATGGTCGTCGGGGGCCGGGGGACCTTCCTACAGTGTGTGGCGTGGAGCCACGTAGCTCTCTCAGCGATCTTTACAGCGGTGTATGTAGTCAGCAGAATCTGAAAGGACCGTCCACGGTTTGGCTTCCAGGACGTCCGCCTGAAGTTCTTAACGAGACCCAGTCACCAGGTGAAGAGAGTGAAGAGGCCCTGCCGCAGGTTTGGGGAGGGCTGCAGCAATCTGTGGGAAATCTGTTTGACGTTTGCAGACAGAGCAAACACAATAAGAGAGCATATCAGTTCAAAATGAGAAGTGGAAGAGGTTTGGGAGCTCTGGAGAGAGAGCCCCGAACGAGGAGGTTGTGGCAAACAGAATCTCAAGGGGCTGAGGACTATGTCTGTCACGGTTTCGCATGCGCATGAACATCAAGCAATGGGGAGACACTTCGTCCATGGGAGACCTGTTTCCTCACAAATTTTAGCCAGTTTTCGTTTAAGGGTGCCATTTTCTCCGTTCTACAGCTCCTCCTGAGCGGGATGATAAGCACAGTGTGTGCGTACATCAGTGCCAGGGATGTACTGAGTTCTATCATGTTTTGTTCACAAAATGAGGGCCATTGTCACTGGACAATTGGAGGGGATTCCCATCGAGGAATAATTTCTTGGGAGGAGAAGCTTTTGCCTACAGCTGAACTGTCGGCAGGTTTTGTCGGAAACACTTCTAACCATTTGGACCACATGTCCGCCATTACCAGACAGTACTTCTTTCCTTCTGAGGGGAGAAAGTCAATGAAATCCAATCATTATGTGATGGAATGGCCATACTGGTGGTGGATGTGCAGCTTGTACCTGTTTGACAGTTTTGTGGACATTGTTAGTGGCACAAATCATGCATTTTTTGACAAAAATGGTTGGCAAAATTACTGAACCCTACAGTGCACCAATGTGGTTTTAGTGCTTTAAACCATCCCTCCTCTTGACACATGGTCACGCCCATGGGTCAATTTTGCAAAATGGGGAAAGAAATGGGGGGGAAGGCAGGGGAGGCCATCAGGAGAACTCCAGACACCATCATCATGGAGGGAAGCACCAACAGCTTTCCGACCTGACCTGTCAGAAGGAGTAGAAAATGTTTGGAGAGACAAGAGAGTGTCGAGAGGGGAGGGGAAGGGGGAGGGGTGTGAGGGTGTGTGTGTGAGAGAAAGGAAGGAAGCGTCTTTCGCGGCCCTATCCGCCACAGCATTTCCAAGGGAGACAGGATCCATGGAGGAAGAATGAGCGGCACATTTGCAGACCGCAACAGAGGTGGGCAGAAGGATAGCTGACAGTAGGTCAGCTACCAGAGAGGCATGTTTAATAGGAGTACCTGCTGAGGTAAGGAAATTACGTTTGCGCCAGAGGGTACCAAAGTCACGCACGACACCAAAAGCATAACGAGAGTCTGTGTAGATGTTGACAGACTGATCAGCAGCATACCTACAGGCCTGTGTGAGTGCAACAAGCTCCGCAGCCTGTGCTGAGAAGTGGCTGGGAAGCCTGCCCGTGAGAACAGGACCTGAAGAGAGACACACTGACCATCCAACATGGTTAACACCAGTGGAGGGATGGACAGAGGCTGAGCCATCAACAAAGAGAGTCAAGTCAGGAGTGGGTAGCGGGGTGTCTAAAAGGTCAGGTCTAGGTGATGTGATGGTCTGGACTAGAGCTACACAGTCATGTTCGTCTGAAACGTCTGTGATAGGTAGTAGTGTTGCTGGGTTAAGAGTCGAGCAGCGTCGGACATGCACGTTGGGCATATCAAGCAGTGATGTTTGATACCTCAGTAGGCGGGAAGCGGAAAGGTGAGGTGATTTTCCCTCTGTTAGAAGTAAGGAAACTGCATGTGGAACATAAAGGGTCAGAGGAGAGTAGAGGACGAAATCTCTGGAAGCCAGGACTGCTCTATCTGCAGCAGCCACTGCACGGAGACAGGGGGGCAACCCTGCTGCAACAGGGTCAAGTTTTGCAGAGAAGTACCCACAGGGGCGGAGCCGATCACCGGGGTTGGAGAAGGACTGATGTCATGCATCCATCACGCTCATCCACGAACTGAGTGAAAGGCTTACTAGAATCTGGAATGACAAGAGTTGGGGGAGAAAGAAGAAGTGATTTCATCTTAGAGAAAAATGCATCGGCTCTGGAGTCCACTCAAGGATGTGGTGCGATGGAGCTTTGGAAGGGATAATGGCTCTCAAGGATTTTTCAATGCAGGAAAAATCTGGAATGAAAGCTCTACAATAAGAAGCCATACCCAGAAAAGAAAGCAGTTGCTTCTTGGTGGATGGACGAGGGACAGCACAGATGGCTTGGATGCGTTTGTGGGAAAGAGATTTACCACTGGATGAGATGTCATAACCCAAAAATGACACCGATGTCTGGCACCACTGAAGTTTGGTCTTAGAGGCTTTGTGACCTTCTGCTGAGAGATGGAGAAGGAGAGACACAGAATCTACACAACACTGGTCAAGAGAGGGAGCACACAGAAGAAGATCGTCTACATATTGGATCAAAACAGTGCCAGGAGAAAGAACAAGGGACTGAAGAGAGTCCCTAAGACAGGCATTGTAAATTGTTGGAGACTCACAGTAACCTTGGGCCAGGCGAGTGAAGGTGTACATGCGGCCTTGGAATTGAAAAGCAAACCAAAACTGGGAGTCAGGGTGAACAGGGACGCTGAAAAAGCGTTGGACAGATCTACTACTGTGAAATGTGTAGCAGACGAGGGAATCTGGTGAGAATGGTGTGAGGATTAGGACTATGTGTGTTCTGGGTAACTGCAGCATTTACTGCTTGCAAGTCTTGAACAAACCTCCATTCTACGGGACCACTATCTCTGATTTTCTTTACAGGAAAAATGGGTGAACAGACAGGTGAGGTAGGGGCTGGTACGATGACTCCAGCACGAAGGAGGGAATCAAAGACCGGTTTAATACCATCGATGGCTTCTTGTTTAAGTGGATACTGAGTGCAAACTGGACGATAATTCGATTTAGGAGTAATTTGGACAGGAGGGCAGTTTTTTATTAACCCTACGTCGTACTTGTGTGCAGCCCAAAATGTTTCTGGAATCTTTTCGAGGTCAGAATCATGCACGTGAGATGCGAGGATAGGAAAATAATGAGTGCGTCATTTTGTTTCTGTGACGACTTGAACTTTGTTCTTAGTGATGAACGGCACTGAATAGGCTGCGCGGTAGAGATGGAGTGAGGGAGAATAGAGCACATCGGAATTTGGAAGAATGGAAACTGATTGTGAGGGTTGCCAGTCAGTGGCAAAAAGGGCTTGGCGTGCTGTAGGACCTAAATCCTGCCAGCGCTGTGAGCGAGGACGCGCAAGTGACATGTGAGGTGTCGATTGTGTCACAGCGAAAAATGGCTGGAGGTCAGGTGTGAGTTGAACGAGACAGAAACAGGTGGTGTCAGACCATACGAGGTAGGTGGTGGTTAAGGTTGGATCCTGAAAAGTCGACCATTCCTTCTCGTATTCGGGATCTGAGCCAGGCGAAATGTGTGAGGTGCAATGTAATGCAGATGGTGGCATGTAGGTAGAGGCTTTTGGTGACAGAACTTCTGCTATGTGTGTCAAGTTGAGATTTAGAGCCGAATTCAGTGAAAGCCACTCATATGCATACGTGTGTGATTGGTGATGCATCAATGAATCTGAGCGTTCAGGAGTGGTAATGACCAAACCATCGTTTGTTGCTGACACAGAGATCCCCAGCTTAATCATGAGGTCTCTGGCCAGGAGATTGAAGGGGCATGCCTTTGAAAACAAAAATGAATGTGTGAAAAAAGTATCAGACAGTGAGCAGCACATGGTTTGGTGAAATACTCTTTTACTGTTTCACCACTGGCTACTGTAGAAAGAATGGACTTATCAGATAATTTGGTTGGAGTGAAACCCGCTGTTCCTGATAAAACTGAATTTGTAGCTCCTGAGTCTACCATGAAAGGAAGTTGTTTACCATTAACAACTAAAGATATCATTGGCAGCTGTTTAAAACACTCGAGTGTGTACTTGGCGTAGGTGTGAGTCTGTATGTCTGACAGCTGGTGTGCAGGTGCAGGTTTGGGTTAGTAAGCGTGTGTGTGACTTCTGCTCCTGGGAGAGAGAAAGAACAGGAGAAGAGGGAGGGGAAAAGAGGGAGGGGGAGTTGGTTCACTGTCCAGTCAGTCTCTGGGGTGTTGTTCATCCCTCGGTCTCGGAGACAGGTGTTGCTGTTGTTGCTGGTAGTAGGGTGAGATGGGTTGATATCCTCCAGATGTGGGGGCGGCGGTTGAAATGCCGTCCTCTGCCGCGACCACGCCCTCTGCCAAAACCATCCTGCTGGCGGGAGGAACACTCTGATGCCCAGTGTCCAAACAGACCACAGTGGAAACATTGGTCGTTGGATCTGGTGTGATTCTGTGGGAATCTAGAACCTTTGGTTATTGGCTGATTGTGGTGTGAGTTACCAGCTGAATGCAACAGAGTTAACATTGCTTGTTCTTGTAGAGAAGCACGTTTCTGTGTCTTACGTGCATTCTCCTCTGCTTGGCGTTTGGCTGCATGTTCTGCATGCCTGAGGGTGTCAGTAAGAGAAGCTCTTTCCCAGCCAATCAATGTTCTTTTTACCTCTGTGAGGATTGCTGGCAAAAGTCCCTCAAGGAACCACTTTGTCAGGTGAGCTCTGTATGGAGAGGCTTCTGCTCCGAAGGGGTCCTCTGGAGTGAGGCCGCTGTGTTGATTGAAGACCAAAATGAGGCGGTGCAGATAAGTCTCTGGATCTTCGTCGGACTTTTGTTTGCAGGCAGACACCTTGGAAATATCATGGCGAGTTGGAAACTGGTCACGCAGTCTAGTGAGCAATACAGTCAGAGCATTAGTATACTCATTATTTGCAGCATCTGTCCAGTCTAGTGCCACCAGGTGTACATCTGGTTCAAGCTCGGCACGGATCTTGGATAAATCAACTGCTGTGAGACGTTTTGCCAGGATACGTCTGATTTCACGAAAGGTGGGTCTGTACTCACGGCAGAATGCGTCGAGATGTTCACAGAACTGTGCTGTGTTACCCTTCAGCTCAGGGAGTAGAACAGCATTTGCCTCGATGTCTTTTGGTGACCATGGACGATGAACCAAAACTGGGCCGTCCGGACCAGAGACTTCCACCATGGGACATGAGACGCTGCTGATGTCTTCATATTCAGCGCCTGATGGGGAATCAGATTTAACAGTTTTTCTCAAATTGTAATCACTCACAATCTCACTCCAGTTGTTTCTTTTTTCCTTGGCTTTGAGTCTCTTGCCGGTATTGGCAGTTGCTCTGGCATGAGGCTGGTGAGGTTGATGCAGAGGAGGAGGAGGTGGATGAGGAGGAGCGGCTGCATGCTCAGGGGGATGGACAGCGACTTCCTGCTGCCGCTGGCCTGGCTGTGGGTGTGCCATTTGCTGTGGATGACGCAGGCGGGTGTCGTCATCTGGGAGGTGTTGCTTCAGAGCTGTGAGGTTGGGGTATAGAGAGGAGGAGGGAGAGGAGCGGAGAGGGGGGGTAGGAAGGTGGAGCAGAAGTTGACGGTGCTACAGATGCATTTTCTGTGTGTGACAAAAAACAGTCTGCGTCTGAGTCAGACAAAGTTTTAGGCAAAGTTTTCAAACATTGTTTTCTTCCCTAATCTCTGCTTCTTCTATCCATTTCCCTAAAGCCTTCAACTGGTCCTAAAATCTTTAAGTTTTGCTTTTTTCTTTTCAGACCATCTTCCCTTTTCAAGTCTTCTCTGTTTTCTGGCATTTACACTTTCTTTACTTTCAGCAATTTATTTAAAGACAAAGTACCTTCAGAAGGAAAGCCATCATGTTTAATCCATTCAGAGACCCATTTCAAAACATCTGATCCATATTTATTACTCATGCATTTGAATCTCGGCCCGTCACAATCAGGTGGCGGGACTTTAGAATTTGACTGTCCCATCTTACAGGAGAGACCTCAGTCTCGGTTACCGCAGCTGAATTTTGTGTTAAATAACACAAAAAACGCGCATTTCCTAAACCTTTTTAATGTCCCGCTTGGAACATTAATCTTCCAGACACGACGATCTGGGCCGCAACAATTCTAAGATGACGTATCGTCAAATACCGTGCTTTACCAGGCGTTGGGCGTCCCCAACTTACGTTACGTCGCCGCGTAACTACAACAAAAGGATTAATTCCCCACGATAAAGAAATTAATCAGCCGGCGTCGACCCTGACCGACTACGAGATTCACAATGTCATGAGTTTCAGTTGATAAAAAATTATCAAGCTTACAATAAGACAAGTAAATTTGGATAAATGTGTAGAAAATCATTATTTATTTATTTATTTATTTAAATCAAACTTCAAAAGCGTTTGATATCTGTCCAATCAGAATTTCTTAGTAAATTAAATTTGTTGGGATTGTCCACGTCTTTGAAGTCTGCCTTCCATTAATCAATAAGTAAAAATTTACTTAACTTTGTTCGTTGAATTCCTGCGTCGTGTCGCCGTCAGACGAATCAGTTCTCCGTCATCGATTGAATCAGTTCAGTCATAGATTCAGCGATGGTTGAGATCGAAGGAATTTGTCTTCAACATAATTCTCAGACGGCGGCAACGATGCGGAATCCCACTTCTGACACCAATTGTGATGGTTGGAAAACAACAAAGACTTCGTGGAGAATGGATTTGCTTCAATCAGGCAATCCGTTTATTTGTGCACAAATGAGAAAACTGACAGACGAAGCTTCGCCCTCTCAAGAGTCAGTTCTACCTAATACAGAAAATCAGTCTAACTTATAGAGGCTGTACTAAGCTTACATGGGGTTGGTTAATATGACGTATGATACTGTTGCTAAGTAAAGAAAGAATGTCAGATGGACACAGGACAGAATGTAAGACCTTGGAGTCATTCTGGGAAGTTTGGGAAAGTAACTCTTTGTTGAATTCCAGAACTGAGAGAGCTCATGCTCTGCTATGGGCTAAAAGGTCAAATTGTACATTGTGCTATCTTTAGAGATAAAGTAGCTTACAATATGCAGAATTGAGACGCTGACTGAGAGAAACATTCATGTTTTGAAGGACACAGGTGTCTGACAAACTAACAGTTGTGAGGAGCCAGGAAAAGAAAACTTATGGTCAGCATTAAGCATTAAAATCAGTATTAACAATAATTACTATATAATTAATATTCTCTAGTGGGAAAGTGATTGTTTTGAAGTGATTGTGGGTCCTGGTCTGTGGACCTGGTTCTGGTATGTGGTTCTGGCCTTTGGTTCTGATCTGTAGTCCTGTTGTGGGGTTCCAGTCTGTGCTCTGTGACCTGGTCCTGGTCCTGATCCTGGTCCTGATCCTCTGTGGTTTCTCCTCCAGATCGAGGCTCTGAAACTCTTCTCTCAGGCTGAACTGGTTTCCTGGTTCCTGGAACACAGAAACAGCAGCAGAAAACTCAGCGTCCACGAAAGTAAAAGAAACTAAGACGACCAAAACCAAAGACACATTCATACAGTTACACAAAAGATGACTGACTGCAGGGTTAGTGGTAGCTCACAGGAACAAACTGTTTATCCCACCCCCTTTAATACAACACTAATTAGATCAATACAAGAAGTCTACACACAAATATATGTATGTATGTATGTGTGTGTGTGTGTGTGTGTGTGTATATATACATACATACATACACACATAATTTTTTTTTTGCTTAATTCAAGCAAAAAAAATCTGCCAATGGACCAAGTGAAAATTATCTTGTTCAGATTTCTTGAAGTCAGATTTTCCAGATCTATTGTCTATAAATCAGTTCTTCTATCTGACTGAAAAGTTCCTCTTCAGGTGATTCTGCCTGATTTTCAGTGGGATCAGATATTTGAACTAGAAATGAGACAAATACATGTGGACAGATGTAGATTTTTGCAGTGCACTACTTAGAAACCCATATAAATACAGTTGGCTATAATCCATAATTATATGCATTGTTCCTTCTAATTTACACTATAATGACTATTTCAATGATCTTTTTACATATCCCACAACTCTATTAGTTTATATAAATATGATCTATACTACAACACTTCCATGTTCTGCTGTAATATTCACCGGTGTCATTAGATTTAACGTTAGTGTTTGTTTCACCCACGTTTCAACGCGCTGGTTTTCTGGCCCTCGTCAGGTGGTTGTTTCGGCGTGGAGGAGAACGACCCTTCAGACCAGAGCGTCCTCTGCCCCTCAGACGGCGCCGACAACCCCCCGTCGTCCGCGTATGGCAAAGTCAGCGAGCTGAGCTTCCTGCCGGCCTGGACGCCACAGCTGCAGGACGCCGCGCTCATCACCGACATCAGAGCCTTCACGGCATCACTGCTGCTCCACCCCTACCACAAGATCCTGCACTAGGACGGCGTCAGCGGAGCCCCGCCTCCGTCTGGGATGATGCTGTAACTGTGGGGACCGCTGGCAACAACATCCACACTGTGTGATCAGAGAAGAGGCAATGTTTTGTTTCGGGTTTTTTTTTGTGACGCTGCGTTCACAACCTGCGGGAAAAAACTGGAAAAGAATGAAGATGAGGCTTCGATTCGGTTTTCTGCCCCTTTAACAAAATACTTGTGCATTTATGGTCGTATTTACAAAAAAAGAAAAAAAAAATTCTTCTCTCTAATTTCTCATTTTCTTTAACCTAACAGCCAAGCACTTAAAGAAGAAAAAGTCAGCAAAAAAGATTAAAATAAGTATAATAAACAAAAGTAACATTAAATCAGATTGTAAAAGCATGAAAAGAGACAGGATTGAAGCAGCGCTCTGACCTTAGGCCTAAAGCTGCAGGCTCCAGTTCAGCTCCACAGGTAACATCAGGAGAGGATGCTGCATTAAAACACATCTGCTAAACTCCTAGTTTTATACAGAAACTGATCGTAAAGTTACAGATTACAACTGAAGCTTTGGATCATCGTCATCAAATCCTTCTGAAAACCACCGTCACGACAGTTTGATCAGACTTTAACACGTAAAACCATATGTTCTGCATCTGTTGAATCTTATTTTTGTGTATTAACAGTAAACTGATTCCTGCATAAAAAAAGTACAAACATAGAGTTTTACTACACAAATACATACCAGATGAGGTTTCTCTAGTCAGGGATTTTTTTCCCAGGCGCAGTGAATGCAGCATGCTGACTCAGGGCTCCAGTGTGTTCAAATAGAAAACCTGCGGAAAGGCAGAAAAATCATCTGTTCCTTCAGTTCCTTCTGTGACACATCCATGTTCATACTGTAATATTTTGTGAAATATGAATGTACAGACTAACGGCGTCCGTTGGCCAGTGATGTGACCAGTGACTTTTAATGACAATAAATATAAACCTTTTAACTTGAGTGAGCGTATTCTTATCTCTAGCAGACAGTTTTCCACATGGTCCAGGTCAGCGTTGGTTCTCCTGCTCCATTTATCGTCTGTTTTATCTTTTAACAAATCCCATCTAACAGATGGTTCTCACTTTGTTAGCATTAATAATGAATCCTCTCAGTGCGCTATAGTTAGTTATGGAGTACCTCGAGGCTCGGTTCTTAGACTAATACTGTTTATCATATACATGCTTCCTTTAGGTAACTTAATAAGAAAACATTCCATCAACTTTCATTGCTATGCTGATGATACCAATTATATTTATCCATTAAACCTGATGAAGCCAATCAGCTAGCCAAACTACAGGAGTGCATTAAAGAGGATAAAGATTGGATGAAAAACAACTACTACTAACTACTCCTCCCCCAATATTCTGGACCGAAATTATTTTTTGTTTTTTCTTTTCTTTCTGGCTACGTGTTTGCATGTACCGTAAATTCCGGACTATAGCCCGCACCTGAATATAAGCCGCAGACCCTAATTTTAGAAAGAAAATCAATTTTGTACACGTATAAGCCGTGCCGGTTTATAAGCCGCGGGTGTCCACCAGTGGCGATTTCTCATAGACTGCAAGAGAAGCCCGTCTTCCCTATCATTACGAAAATTAAACGGTTAAATATGTTTGGTTGTGTGACATTTCATTGACTACACATGTGTTAAAACACGTTCATCTCACAGACGTTTGTTCAGAATCAGCTTTATCACAAATCATCAGACTTGATGTTGTTCACTTCTCATACATTCCTGTTGCGCTGTTTCCTCATACGATCTACGGCAGTGGTTCTTAACCTGGGTTCGATCGAACCCTAGGGGTTCGGTGAGTCAGTCTCAGGGGTTCGGCGGAGGTCAAGACACACACTCGACTCATTAGTCGGGTGTGTATCGGGCTAGGTCTGTGTAAATAAACGGCTTCGGAGACTCTTTCTCTGATTGACATCCAATATACGCGGTGTATTGTTGTTGCTTATAGCACTACAACACATCCGGAAGTGTTTATAATCTCTTCCACTCGTCTGACGATGAATTATTTGAGTATTTTCCACATTGTTGTTATGACTTTTGCTACTTCCTGTTAACCACGGAGGCAGCCATGTGTGGCATTTGTTTACATTTTTCGGTCACCGCATTGGTCAGTTACAATCATGTGACGACCGACGCACCGTGGCGGATGGAGAAATCGTATTACGCTAAAGCCGAGCGAGTGCCATAATAAAACAACGATCACAAAAATACTGAAGGAGTATAACGAGAACTTTTTTTTTACACTACATGCAATTATCTTTTTTTATGTCAAAATTGCGTGGTTCGGAAAGTTCGGAGCGAGATGAAATGAAAACCAGGTTGACCTGACAGCCTACACATACAGGGGTTGGACAAAATAATAGAAACAGCTTAAAAAATCTAAAAAATATAATTTAATATGGTGTAGGTCCGCCTTCTGCGGCAATTACAGCCTCAATTCTCCGAGGTATTGATTCATACAACTTGTGAATCGTTTCCAAAGGAATTTTAAGCCATTCTTCAGTTAGAATACCCTCCAACTCTTTTAGAGACGATGGCGGTGGAAATCGACGTCTTACTTGAATCTCTAAAACTGACCATAAATGCTCAATAATGTTGAGGTCTGGGGACTGTGCCGGCCATACGAGATGCTCAACTTCATTAGAATGTTCCTCATGCCATTCTTTAACAATTCTAGCTGTATGGATTGGGGCATTATCATCTTGAGGTGAAGGTGTTTCCATTATTTTCCAACCCCTGTACATATACACGACAGCAGAAGTCACACTGATTTGCAGTAAATATTCATTATTATTGTAGCCTGATGGAAATTAGGTGATGGGTGTGTGTTAAAATGTTAAAAATGATAAATAGCATAAATACAATAAGTTCATTATTGGAACACATAAGGTTACAAATTAAAACCATTTCAGTGTGGTTGTACTAAAAAAGGTCATGTCTTGTGAAAAGGTATGTAATTTGTTGTAAGTTCATGCACTGTATTGGTTTTGTTCTTTGAGCACAGTGATGTTAATGCACGGTTCATTTTGTGCACCAGTAAAACATATGCCGGTGTCTTGAATTTGAAAAAAATCATATTGTATTTTTTAATAAAGAAGGGTTCGGTGAATGCGCATATGAAACCGGTGGGGTTCAGTACCTCCAACAAGGTTAAGAACCACTGATCTATGGTCAATGCATTTCCCCGTTGAAGCCTGGCTTCTATGGGAGTCTATGGGACCGAGTGGAACCTTTTTTTTCATTGTGTCAAAACTGGACAGTAATTGGACAAAGGTTTTCTTTGAGTTCAAATGAAATTATTCCCTGTATGATGGGTATGATGTGAGCTTGCTGTCATATCTATAGGTTGATTCGTTGTTAATATGATGATTAAAAAACAAAGGACAAAAAACGAGGCAATAAAAGGATAATAAAAGCACATTTTCTCTTTCTTTTTTATTTTTTTGTCGGTGGACTTATCAGGGTTTCCTTTGGATTCGTGCCGATACGGGATTGACTTGCTTTTGCGCCGGCTGTGGATTCACGGACTTAAAATGACTTGAAAGACACTTGAAAGTGAACAAATTTTTGTTTTTCGTTAGAGTAGGACTTTTAATTTATTTTTAAAATATAAAGATTAAAAACAAGTAATTACGTCTGTTGTAATATCATTTTCATTTAACATTACGCACGATGTGCAGTAGGGACGAGATGCCACGGTACTTGGCACTGTGCTGTGGTATCTGGTACCGAACCGTGGTACCGAGCCATGGTCCCACGGCGCCATGGCACCGAGCTGTGGCACGGCAGTGCCACGGCACCTGGCATCGAGCTGTGGTGCCGCGCGCACCGAGGAGGTGCCACGGCTCAGGGCCAACACTAGGTGCCGTGGCACTGCCGTGCCACCGAGGTGCCACGGCACCACCTGCACCTAGAGCCGAGGTGCTGCAGCACCGAGCCGTGGTACCGGAAGTGAGCCACCGGCGGTGTCTGTGCCTCAATATGCACTCGCTGTCTCTCACGACGTGCGCATTAATTCTGAGATGCTTTAAATTTATGACGGTCTCTGGAGAGCTTTATTGGGTGTTTTCACTCAGAGTTTTGTTTTGTACATTTGTAAACAATATTAGCATTTGAAGGTTTACTATTTTTCCTTAAAAGTTCCCCTTTTGTGTGTGTTAATATTAACTCTATAAAGGTTAAGTTGTTAATGTTATCCATTCCTGCATACCTGGTAACAATAGACAGATTCTCCCCTGGGTGTGGCAGGCAATAAGGTAAAATCGTCGTATAAGCCGCGTCGGAGTATAAACCGCAGTGTTTAAAGCGTGGGAAAAAGTAGCGGCTTATAGTCCGGAATTTACGGTATTTGTCTGATTCTTTTGGGCAGTAGGGTGGAGGTTGCCCTGCTAACTTTGGATATAGTTTGTTTTGAATCTGAGGTGGTGGAGGGGGAGTGGAGGGTGCCGCTAAAACAGGCACAGCACCTCCCACCGCTCCTTCCTCCTCCTGTGCTCGTTGTGGCCCTTCTTCTACTACATTTTGAGCTTGAGGTTATTGTCGCCTACATGGTTGTGTTTCATCATCCTCTTTTCTGTGAAACATTGTGTCTTTATACTTGTTTCCTCTGTCGTTCTTATTTTTGTTTGACTCATTTTTCCTCCTTCTCTTTTCTGAGCTTCTTTTAGCCACATTTGAACTTCTCTGAGGCCTAATTTTTCCATTTTCTTTAGATTATTGTTGGCTTTTAATTTCATTTTCCCTATCAATTCACTAACATTTTGTGGGGTTAATTTACCATCGAATTCAAATTGTCATCTCCAATCTGAAAGTTTTTTTTTTTTTTTTTTTTTTATGGAACTGGGATCCTTCAGTTCCATGTATTTCCAATCATTTCTTTTTACTTCTGTTTCATTCCCAGCTTCTTTGCTATGAGATTTCCCCATTTTGTTAAACAATTTAGACCAGTCTCATGTGTATCCCTAGTGGAGTCGCTACTTAGACTGGCTTTCAACCTGACTGTACAGTGTTTTCAACCTCTATCAGTGGTATTTCTCAAGCTTCTACCTCAACGAGGCGGAGAAATCTTGCCTACTGCTTCCACCAATAGCACACTGTTTACTTCAGTCAGTTTTGGTATGAACAAAGGACAAAAATCCTTCGTTCCACTCACACACACTTCCCACTTTTACCGTTTTTGCGGCGGTCAACTCTCGCCTTGACCTGGCAAACCTAAATTTAACTGGCAGCTCCCGCCCTGCCTGGCATTTTTGCACCGCTTAACTTATGCCAACTTCCGCCTTGGCCGGCAATTTTACGGAGTTTTATGACTTCCCTGTCAAAGGCCCTTCCAACCTATGGAGTTTTATGACTTCCCTGTCAAAGGCCCTTCCAACCTACGGAGTTTTATGACTTCCCTGTCAAAGGCCCTTCCAACCTATTTATTCACCTATCAGTGCCTAGGATTATAGGGTTTTCTACGCGGTAACCCTCAGTCACCAGTTTCCTTTTAATTCAAGACCATACTCACCCTCCTGTTGTTCTGTTCAAGGATTCTCGTCAACCATCAGATCCCAGCCAGTGGGTCAGACTGCTGTTCCCGGAAAGGGTCTGTTTCGGTCCGCTGTTTTTGTTGCGTCGCGGCCGCGGTCTGCACGGAGACTGTCCCCCAGGCTGGCAATCTTCAGGTGTATTGAGATCCGGCTCGAAGGACCGATTCAAAATGTCAGGTTTAGACCACCTAAATTCAAGGAAAGACACAAGAACACACAGGAGTCAAGTATCTCTTGCTCGCGAGGAGAGTAGTTGACAGAACACTGCTCAGTCACAATGCCCCAACTCACTCTGAGGGTCCTGCCCTTGCTCTCCTCATTCATTTCATTTGGGTGTTCCCTAGTTACATGGGTGTGATTAGTCTGAGGGTTTACATATTGATCACATTGTTAGTACATGGGTGCATGATTATTTTCCTCTTATTAAATGTCAAAACTGAATCGTCCAGACACATCTGTGTAGCCTTTGTGTGAACTTCTGCTTTCGATCAGATGACATGGGTCAACTGGTCTCCAAGGCATGGTCCCCATCCTCCGAGGTGCTTTCACTTCTGCAAAACCTGTAAAAGAACTCTAAGAGCACTTTGCCCTCATTCAACATAGCATATAATAACATCATAAGTGTTCTGTCCTCACTAGACGTACAGTATCTAGCTATGACAGACAGTGAACAGACGAGTCTTCGTTTGACTGACACTTTTACTCATCATCTTTTATGTAAAACTGTAACACACAAACAGAATACAGCAATTAGCTCATATCCTCTTTACACTGAACTAACAGTAGTTTACTGCCTTAATGAGAAACTTTAAAACGTTATTGTTAATTGGTATTTAAATTGCTTCTACTTTGAATTAACCTGTAAATAAAGCAGCCCGAATTGCCTAATTAGCATGTGAAAAGTCCGCTAGCTTAATGCTAACCGCTGCCGTATAGTAACCTGCAACTGTATGCTAGCCTGTATGCTGACACCACTGCTTTTTTCTAACATTCTAACATTTCACTTAGAAATAATTTTCATTCTCAAAATTGACAAAAAACCCATTTATATCTAACATACGGATCAATATCCTATCACTATTTCTACATCTACATAACTTACAGCCTTATGTGGGCCAGGACGACACAGACGGCTGCTCTTCATGACGGTTTCACAGTAAACAGTGTACAACTTCCGCCACAAGAGGGCAGTATGAACCAACCAAGACTTGCAAAGCGTTAGGATAAACAGTAAAAATAAACTAACCATAACAATAAGTATGGCATGAATGTGATAACTTATGTACAATTATTCTAACATCATCTTTTACGTGGTCATCAGATATCAGACCATATTTGGATGTTCGGATACTCCGTAGTTACTGTGGAAACATTTTCATCTTCTACACCATTAAGTTACCAGTAAAACCCATTGAGTTGGATCAATGACAGTAGATGGGAACACTGGGTTTATGGTCAGTTATTTATATCTTTTTCTTCTGTTTTCTCTGTTTAGATACAATAACCTTTGAATCTACTGTGAATATTCATGAAGATTTATATTAAAAATAGGGAATTAAATATAGGAAAATACATGATTTATGGTGAAACTGCAAAATATAGAGGATAATATGACAGTTAAAGCTGCTACATCACTTGAGGAAGGTTAAATGGAGAGAAACATTTATTTGGGAGCTTGGGCAATAATACTACTGGGTCTTTATGGGTTAAAAAGTGCATTTTGTGATGAACAATTACAGAGTCTGACAAAGTTTAAACACAAAACTAAATACTCAAGAGTTACATAACTGTCCTTGATACAAAAGTGTATAACGTCACTAGAGACCTGTCGATAGACATATTAATTTTGATGATTTATGTTATTTGTCAGTTAGTCCTTTCAGCCCTAATTATTTTTCTTGATATACAGAACTTCAAGCCACTCCTTTGAACTAGATCAGACTACACTTGTCAAGATCTGTTTGTTTTTTATTGGCGGTCACAAAGGTTTAATTGAAAAACCGTCCTGAGTCTGAAATGCCACCTAAGGATTTTCTTGTAACTCTTACAGAATGGACTTTGAACAATAATATGTTCATTTTTATGGATAAGGTTTTCAGACAGACAAAAGGATGTGCAATGGGTGCTTGCTATTCCCCATCTTATGCAGGACTCTACCTAGGTAAATGGGAAGAAGATTTTGTGTTTAATCAGGAAAAGAACAGCTTTTTAAAGCACATTGTCTGGTGGGGACGTTACACTGATGATGTACGCTTGTTCTGGTCAGGGTCAGAGGAAGAACTTAAAGCTTTCCATGGCTTCCTTAATAACATTCACCCAAACATTAAGTTGTCATTGGACTACAGTAAAGATAGCATTCATTTTCTGGACCTCACTATTTATGAAGACAATTTAGGGATGTTACACACATCCATTTTCAGAAAACCCACTG